>NC_056442.1:3827338-3844838 GCF_018296145.1 Oncorhynchus tshawytscha | reverse complement strand
CCCTCTATCCCTTCCTCATCCCTCCTTCCCTCTTTACCTCCCTCTATCCCTTCCTCATCCCTCCCCTTTCCCTCTTCTATCCTCCTTCCTCTATCCCTTCCTCATCTCTCCTCCCTCTTTACCTCCCTCTATCCCTTCCTCATCCCTCCTTCCCTCTTTACCTCCCTCTATCCCTTCCTCATCCCTCCTTCCTCCCTCTATCCCTTCCTCATCCCTCCTTCCCTCTATCCCTTCCTCATCCCTTTCCCTCTTCACCTCCCTCTATCCCTTCCTCATCCCTCCTTCCCTCTCATCCCTCCTTCCTCCCTTCCTCCCCTCCTTCCCTCTTTACCTCTCTCTATCCCTTCCTCATCCCTCCTTCCCTCTTTACCTCTCTCTATCCCTTCCTCATCCCTCCTTCCCTCTTTACCTCCCTCTATCCCTTCCTCATCCCTCCTTCCCTCTATCCCTTCCTCATCCCTCCTTCCCTCTTTACCTCCTCTATCCCTTCCTCATCCCTCCTTCCCTCTTTACCTCTCTCTATCCCTTCCTCATCCCTCCTTCCCTCTTTATCTCCCTCTATCCCTTCCTCATCCCTCCTTCCCTCTTTACCTCCCCCTATCCCTTCCTCATCCCTCCTTCCCTCTTTACCTCCCTCTATCCCTTCCTCATCCCTCCTTCCCTCTTTACCTCCCTCTATCCCTTCCTCATCCCTCCTTCCCTCTTCACCTCCCTCTATCCCTTCCTCATCCCTCCTTCCCTCTATCCCTTCCTCATCCCTCCTTCCTCTTCACCTCCCTCTATCCCTTCCTCATCCCTCCTTCCCTCTATCCCTTCCTCATCCCTCCTTCCCTCTTTACCTCTCTCTATCCCTTCCTCATCCCTCCTTCCCTCTTTACCTCTCTCTATCCCTTCCTCATCCCTCCTTCCCTCTTTACCTCCCTCTATCCCTTCCTCATCCCTCCTTCCCTCTATCCCTTCCTCATCCCTCCTTCCCTCTTTACCTCTCTCTATCCCTTCCTCATCCCTCCTTCCTTCCCTTCCTCATCCCTCTTCCCTCTTTACCTCCCTCTATCCCTTCCTCATCCCTCCTTCCCTCTATCCCTTCCTCATCCCTCCTTCCCTCTTCACCTCCCTCTATCCCTTCCTCATCCCTCCTTCCCTCTATCCCTTCCTCATCCCTCCTTCCCTCTTTACCTCTCTCTATCCCTTCCTCATCCCTCCTTCCCTCTTTACCTCTCTCTATCCCTTCCTCATCCCTCCTTCCCTCTATCCTTCTCATCCCTCCTTCCCTCTTTACCTCTCTCTATCCCTTCCTCATCCCTCCTTCCCTCTTTACCTCTCTCTATCCCTTCCTCATCCCTCCTTCCCTCTATCCCTTCCTCATCCCTCCTTCCCTCTTTACCTCTCTCTATCCCTTCCTCATCCCTCCTTCCCTCTATCCCTTCCTCATCCCTCCTTCCCTCTTTACCTCCTCTCCCTTCCTCATCCCTCCTTCCCTCTTTACCTCTCTCTATCCCTTCCTCATCCCTCCTTCCCCTTTACCTCTCTCTATCCCTTCCTCATCCCTCCTTCCCTCTTTACCTCCCTCTATCCCTTCCTCATCCCTCCTTCCCTCTTTACCTCCCTCTATCCCTTCCTCATCCCTCCTTCCCTCTTCACCTCCCTCTATCCCTTCCTCATCCCTCCTTCCCTCTATCCCTTCCTCATCCCTCCTTCCCTCTTTACCTCTCTCTATCCCTTCCTCATCCCTCCTTCCCTCTTTACCTCCCTCTATCCCTTCCTCATCCCTCCTTCCCTCTTCACCTCCCTCTATCCCTTCCTCATCCCTCCTTCCCTCTATCCCTTCCTCATCTCTCCTTCCCTCTTTACCTCCCTCTATCCCTTCCTCATCCCTCCTTCCCTCTTTACCTCCCTCTATCCCTTCCTCATCCCTCCTTCCCTCTTCACCTCCCTCTATCCCTTCCTCATCCCTCCTTCCCTCTATCCCTTCCTCATCCCTCCTTCCCTCTTCACCTCCCTCTATCCCTTCCTCATCCCTCCTTCCCTCTATCCCTTCCTCATCCCTCCTTCCCTCTTTACCTCTCTCTATCCCTTCCTCATCCCTCCTTCCCTCTTTACCTCTCTCTATCCCTTCCTCATCCCTCCTTCCCTCTTTACCTCCCTCTATCCCTTCCTCATCCCTCCTTCCCTCTATCCCTTCCTCATCCCTCCTTCCCTCTTTACCTCTCTCTATCCCTTCCTCATCCCTCCTTCCCTCTTTACCTCTCTCTATCCCTTCCTCATCCCTCCTTCCCTCTTTATCTCCCTCTATCCCTTCCTCATCCCTCCTTCCCTCTTTACCTCCCTCTATCCCTTCCTCATCCCTCCTTCCCTCTTTACCTCCCTCTATCCCTTCCTCATCCCTCCTTCCCTCTTTACCTCCCTCTATCCCTTCCTCATCCCTCCTTCCCTCTTCACCTCCCTCTATCCCTTCCTCATCCCTCCTTCCCTCTATCCCTTCCTCATCCCTCCTTCCCTCTTCACCTCCCTCTATCCCTTCCTCATCCCTCCTTCCCTCTATCCCTTCCTCATCCCTCCTTCCCTCTTTACCTCTCTCTATCCCTTCCTCATCCCTCCTTCCCTCTTTACCTCTCTCTATCCCTTCCTCATCCCTCCTTCCCTCTTTACCTCCCTCTATCCCTTCCTCATCCCTCCTTCCCTCTATCCCTTCCTCATCCCTCCTTCCCTCTTTACCTCTCTCTATCCCTTCCTCATCCCTCCTTCCCTCTATCCCTTCCTCATCCCTCCTTCCCTCTTTACCTCCCTCTATCCCTTCCTCATCCCTCCTTCCCTCATCCCTTCCTCATCCCTCCTTCCCTCTTCACCTCCCTCTATCCCTTCCTCATCCCTCCTTCCCTCTATCCCTTCCTCATCCCTCCTTCCCTCTTTACCTCTCTCTATCCCTTCCTCATCCCTCCTTCCCTCTTTACCTCTCTCTATCCCTTCCTCATCCCTCCTTCCCTCTATCCCTTCCTCATCCCTCCTTCCCTCTTTACCTCTCTCTATCCCTTCCTCATCCCTCCTTCCCTCTTTACCTCTCTCTATCCCTTCCTCATCCCTCCTTCCCTCTATCCCTTCCTCATCCCTCCTTCCCTCTTTACCTCTCTCTATCCCTTCCTATCCCTCCTTCCCTCTATCCCTTCCTCATCCCTCCTTCCCTCTTTACCTCTCTCTATCCCTTCCTCATCCCTCCTTCCCTCTTTACCTCTCTCTATCCCTTCCTCATCCCTCCCTCTTTTTCTCTTTCTCCTTTTCCTTTCTGTTATCCCTCCCTACTTGCCCAATGAAAAAAGCCTGAATGAATTGGGGACAATCCTTATCAGTCAGTAGACTATTTTCCGAATGAAACATCAAAGACTTTGTGTGGATTTAGAATCTGAATTAGGAGGGTGAAAATGTGAAGGGGATTAAATTGAATGCTGAACTTAATGGTTCATTGGCTAAAATGCACTGAATGGGCTTGACGGCAAGCTGCAGGCTAAAACAGCAGGCTACTATCGACATGAAACGTAGGGAACATCAAATACCGGAGCAAAAAGTGGTGTTGTCATTTCGAATGGGAAGATAAGCGCTGATAGAAATCTCATGTGGTTGTACTGCCACGCAAACACTCACGCGCGTGCGCGCGGGCAGCTGGTCTGTCTTCAACCGGCGCCGTCACGCGGGGCGACTGTTCTCAGTTGCACGCGCTCCCCTCTCGTCCTCCGTCGATATCAAGCGTTCCTCTGCCTTCCTTATTATTTATTTATGAGTAGCCTAACTTAGAAAAAGAAACAGAGAGGCAGCAACCGGATTGGAATACCAGCGTAATGCAGGAAAATAACAAGTCCAAGGAAAGCGGGGGAAACGGAAAAAAAGACGGGGAAAAAGAGAAAATTATGTTTTTCTGACGTGCGGACGTTTATCCTCTCTTCCTTTATTATATCATATTTACAGCGTATCTTTTCTTTGTTTGTTTAAACTTTAAAGAGAGAAAACAACAACATCAGCTGGACTTCAGTATTAAAAACAAAACAACTCCCAAGACAAGCCACGAGTGAGAAAAAGAAAACGAGAGATGCTTTCTCGTCTTCTCTCCTCTCCTCTCCTCGATTTTCTTTCGAAGCAACACAATGGAGTATTTGTATCTACTTGGTCGATGGATGTGCAACTACTTTATACCCATAAGAATTCGCCCATCTCCTTTTTTCACTGGGAGATTTATCCCGCTGTTGGTCTTCCTCCATGGCTTCGTTTTCCATCCCGATCCATGCCTCTCCCACCCCCAGCCATGTCACATCCTGGCTCGGATCGGACACACGGTTCGTCTCGGTGCTCTGCTTCCCACCAGACAACCAGCCAGGGTACAGAACGCTCTGAACAGAGCCTGGACCAGCCTGAAGCACCGGGCTGGAGAAGGCAACCCGCCTCTTCTGCCCTACAACCTCACCCTGGAGGTAACAGGTTCATTCATGCATTCATTAGTTCATTCATGAAAGAGTTAATGTCTCTGAAATGCTCTCATGTGGATCATCCATCCATAATTAATTAATTAAATTGGCAACTAGCCATTCAGTCAGTTAGATTGTGTCTGAAATGACACCCTATTCCCTACAGTTGTATGGGATAGGGTGCTTGTAGGGAATAGGGTGTAATGTCAGACACTCTCTTCCTTCCCTGTCTGGAGGTGGTGTCTCGGTCCCCGTCTGGTGGCGACCCTGTCTCCCTGTCCAGGTGTGTGTGTCAGGAGCTGGTTGTGCGAGGGGTGACAGGTGTCCTGGCCTTCCCTCGTTCACCAGAAGAACTCATCCACATCGACTTCCTGTCCTCCTTCCTGGAAATACCTTTTATATCACTACTGGAGGACCTAGAACCACTCAGAGTTAAGGTAGGATCTAGAACCACTCAGAGGTAAGACCTAGAACCACTCAGAGCTAAGGTAAGACTTAGAACCACTCAGGGCCAATGAATGACCTAGAACCACTCAGAGTTAAGCTAGGATCTAGAACCACTCAGAGTTAAGGTAGGATCTAGAACCACTCAGAGTTAAGGTAGGATATAGAACCAATCAGAGTTAAGGTAGGATCTAGAACTGCTCAGAGTTAAGGTATGGTCTAGAACCACTCAGAGACAATGTAGGACCAAGAACCACTCAGAGCTAAGATGGGGCCTAGAACCATTCAGAGCTAAGGTATAGGAACCTTTTACTGGAGGACCTAGAACCACTGAGAGTGATTAGTTTCATATCTTTACAGCTGGAGTGATTAGTTTCATATCTTTACAGACGGAGTGATTAGTTCCATATCTTTACAGATGGAGTGATTAGTTCCATATCTTTACAGACGGAGTGATTAGTTCCATATCTTTACAGACGGAGTGATTAGTTCCATATCTTTACAGATGGAGTGATTAGTTCCATATTTTTACAGACGGAGTGATTAGTTCCATATCTTTACAGATGGAGTGATTAGTTTCATATCTTTACAGATGGAGTGATTAGTTCCATATCTTTACAGCTGGAGTGATTAGTTTAATATCTTTACAGACAGAGTGATTAGTTTAATATCTTTACAGACGGAGTGAATAGTTCCATATCTTTACAGACAGAGTGATTAGTTCCATATCTTTACAGACGGAGTGAATAGTTCCATATCTTTACAGACGGAGTGATTAGTTTAATATCTTTACAGACGGAGTGAATAGTTCCATATCTTTACAGACAGAGTGATTAGTTCCATATCTTTACAGACGGAGTGAATAGTTCCATATCTTTACAGACAGAGTGATTAGTTTAATATCTTTACAGACGGAGTGATTAGTTCCATATCTTTACAGACGGAGTGATTAGTTTAATATCTTTACAGACGGAGTGATTAGTTCCATATCTTTACAGACGGAGTGATTAGTTTAATATCTTTACAGACGGAGTGAATAGTTCCATATCTTTACAGACAGAGTGATTAGTTTAATATCTTTACAGACGGAGTGAATAGTTCCATATCTTTACAGACAGAGTGATTAGTTTAATATCTTTACAGACGGAGTGAATAGTTCCATATCTTTACAGACAGAGTGATTAGTTTAATATCTTTACAGACGGAGTGATTAGTTCCATATCTTTACAGACGGAGTGATTAGTTTAATATCTTTACAGACGGAGTGATTAGTTCCATATTTTTACAGACGGAGTGATTAGTTCCATATCTTTACAGATGGAGTGATTAGTTTCATATCTTTACAGATGGAGTGATTAGTTCCATATTTTTACAGACGGAGTGATTAGTTCCATATCTTTACAGACAGAGTGATTAGTTAAATATCTTTACAGACAGAGTGATTAGTTTCATATCTTTACAGATGGAGTGATTAGTTCCATATTTTTACAGACGGAGTGATTAGTTCCATATCTTTACAGACAGAGTGATTAGTTTAATATCTTTACAGACGGAGTGATTAGTTTAATATCTTTACAGACGGAGTGATTAGTTTCATATCAGTACAGATGGAGTGATTTGTTTAATATCTTTACAGACGGAGTGATTAGTTTAATATCTTTACAGACGGAGTGATTAGTTCCATATCTTTACAGACAGAGTGATTAGTTTAATATTTTTACAGACAGAGTGATTAGTTCCATATCTTTACAGATGGAGTGATTAGTTCCATATTTTTACAGACGGAGTGATTAGTTCCATATCTTTACAGACGGAGTGATTAGTTTAATATCTTTACAGACGGAGTGATTAGTTCCATATCTTTACAGACGGAGTGATTAGTTCCATATCTTTACAGACGGAGTGATTAGTTCCATATCTTTACAGACAGAGTGATTAGTTCCATATCTTTACAGATGGAGTGATTAGTTTCATATCTTTACAGACAGAGTGATTAGTTCCATATCTTTACAGACAGAGTGATTAGTTTCATATCTTTACAGACGGAGTGATTAGTTAAATATCTTTACAGACAGAGTGATTAGTTTCATATCTTTACAGACGGAGTGATTTGTTTAATATCTTTACAGACGGAGTGATTAGTTTAATATCTTTACAGACGGAGTGATTAGTTCCATATCTTTACAGACAGAGTGATTAGTTTAATATTTTTACAGACAGAGTGATTAGTTCCATATCTTTACAGACGGAGTGATTAGTTTAATATCTTTACAGACGGAGTGATTAGTTTAATATCTTTACAGACAGAGTGATTAGTTTAATATCTTTACAGACGGAGTGATTAGTTTAATATCTTTACAGACGGAGTGATTAGTTTAATATCTTTACAGACGGAGTGATTAGTTTAATATCTTTACAGACGGAGTGATTAGTTTAATATCTTTACAGACAGAGTGATTAGTTTAATATCTTTACAGACGGAGTGATTAGTTTAATATCTTTACAGACGGAGTGATTAGTTTAATATCTTTACAGACAGAGTGATTAGTTTAATATCTTTACAGACGGAGTGATTAGTTCCATATCTTTACAGACAGAGTGATTAGTTAAATATCTTTACAGACGGAGTGATTAGTTTAATATCTTTACAGACGGAGTGATTAGTTTCATATCTGTACAGACGGAGTGATTAGTTTAATATCTTTACAGACGGAGTGATTAGTTTAATATCTTTACAGACAGAGTGATTAGTTTAATATCTTTACAGACGGAGTGATTAGTTTAATATCTTTACAGACGGAGTGATTAGTTTAATATCTTTACAGACAGAGTGATTAGTTTAATATCTTTACAGACGGAGTGATTAGTTTCATATCAGTACAGATGGAGTGATTTGTTTCATATCTTTACAGACGGCGTGATTCGTTTCATATCTTTACAGACGGAGTGATTAGTGTCATACCTTTACAGACGGAGCGGTTGTGTGTGTGTTAGTATTCCTAGTGGCAGCCTAAGCTGTGTGCCAGTCAGTCAGTCTCGTCTCAGACATATCCTCATCTCTACGGCTGAGCAGCCAACTGCAACGCAAGGCAACACACACACACACACACACACACACACACACACACACACACACACACACACACACACACACTCACACACAGGCTCAGGATTCAAGAGAAAGACTGTGGTGGGACGAAAGAGAGAGAGCCAGTCAGAGAGATAGAGGTAAGGAGGAGTGTGAGGAAGGGAGAGAGGGGGGTAGAGAGAGAAAGAGAGAGGGGGAGAGGAGGGAGGATTAGGCTGAATGGAGTGTAATCTGTCATGCTATTGGAAAAGTGAACCATTCAGAACTGAACTCTGTCTAGTTCTGGCCACAGAAGAGGGGGGAGATGAGGAGGAGAGGAAGAGAGAGGGAGGAGATGGGGAGGAGAGGTAGAGAGGGGAAGAGATGAGGAGCAGGGGAAGAGATGAGGAGGAGGGGAAGAGAGAGGGAGGAGATGGGGATAAGGGGAAGAGAGAGGGAAGAGATGAGGAGGAGGGGACGAGAGGGAGGAGATGAGGAGGAGGGGAAGAGAGGGAGGGGATGGGGAGGAGGGGAAGAGAGAGGGAGAAGATGAGGAGGAGGGGACGAGAGGGAGGAGGGGAACAGAGAGGGAGAATATGAGGAGGGGAACAGAGAGGGAGGATATGAGGATGAGAAGAGAGAGGGAGGGAGGAGATGAGGAGGAGGGGAACAGAGAGGGAGGATATGAGGAGGGGAAGAGAGAGGGAGGAGCAGATGAGGAGGGGAACAGAGAGGGAGGATATGAGGAGGAGGAGAAGAGAGAGGGAGGATATGAGGAGGTGAAGAAGAGAGAGGGAGGAGATGAGGAGGGGAACAGAGAGGGAGGATATGAGGAGTTGGAGGAGAAGAGAGAGGGAGGATATGAGGAGGAGGAGGAGAAGAGAGAGGGAGGCACTTAGCAGTAGCAAGCTAACGGATACATGCGGATGGGTGGCTCTATTAAGACTGTCTGTCTGTCTGTATGCCTGTCTGTATTTGTGTGTGTGCGTGTGAATGTACAGACCTACACACCCAAAAGTGTGTGACTTGGCAGATGAGAGTGATAATTCCTCCTAATGTACTTTAGATAATTATAATGATAGAATGACCTGAAGAAATAAATCACACTGATGGAGGATAGGATGTAGGGAGGAGTGGAGAGGATGAGGGGGAGGGAAGATGAGGGGAGAAGATGGAGGAGAGAAGGAAAATGGAGAGAAAAACTGGAAAGGATGAAGGAGGGGAGAGGAGGAAAGTGGAGAGTATAGAGGAGGGGAGGGGAGAGGAGAGGAGGAAAGTGGAGAGGATGAAGGAAAGGAGAGTATAAGAGGAAAGTGGAGAGAGGAGAGGAGAGGAGAGGAGGAAGGTGGAGAGGATGGAGGAAAGGAGAGGAGGGAAGGGGGGGAGAGGAAAGGAGAAGAGGAAAGTAGAAAGGATGGAGGAGATGAGAGGAGAGGAGAGAGAGGAGAGGAGAGGAGGAGGAGAGGAGAGGAGGAGAGGAGAGGAGAGGAGAGGAGAGGAGAGGAGAGGAGAGGAGAGGAGAGAGGAGAGGAGAGGAGAGGAGAGGAGAGAGGAGGAGGAAAGTAGAGAGGATGGAGGAGAGGAGAAGAGAAGAGGAAAATGGAGAGGATGGAGGAGAGGGGGAGAAGAGGGGATGGAGGAGAGGAGAGGATGGAGAGGAGGGAGAGGAGAGGAGAAGAGAGGATGGAGGAGAGGAGAAGAGAAGAGGAAAAATGGAGAGGATGGAGGAGAGGGGATGGAGGAGGGAGGAGGAGGGAGAGGAGAGGAGAGGAGAAGACGAAAGTGGAAAGGATGGAGGAGAGGAGAAGAGAGGATGGAGGAGAGGATGGAGGAGAGGAGAGGAAATGAGGAGAGGAGAAGAGGAATGTAGAGAGGATGGAGGAGAGGAGAAGAGCAGAGGAAAGTGGAGAGGAGAGGAGGGGAGTAGAGAGCATAGAGGAGAGGAGAGGAGAGGAGAGAAGAGAGAGGAAAGTGGAGAGGATGAGGAGAGGAGAAGAGGAAAGTGGAGAGGATGAGGAGAGGAGAGGAGAGAGCATAGAGGAGAGGAGAGGAGAAGAGGAAAGTGGAGAGGAGAGGAGGGGAGTAGAGAGCATAGAGGAGAGGAGAGGAGAAGAGGAAAGTGGAGAGGATGAGGAGAGGATAGAGGAGAGGAGGAGATAAAAAAGTGCTTCTTTCATCATCAGTATCATTCCAGGTGCTTTGGCTAGTCTATAAACAGCCATGGGTGTGTCACAAAAAAGTGCACTTTAGGGACTAGGGTGGCATTACATCCTGTAACCATAGAGAATGATAGAAATGGGCCGTATTACATTGGGTAGCACCATTGAGGACTTCCACTATTTTAATGTAGTCAACTGGGTGGGACTTCCAACTTCATTGGCTGATCCCTCCTGGTGACCCTGTTGGAGTCATGTCCACCTGAGACATCAGGATCAGCCAACCGGGAAGAAAAAATGTACTATCTTCAAAATGGAGAATAGTTCTGCTAATGCTGCCACAGATGCTATATAATGGCACACATACAAAGATGAGTTGTCTATCCATCTCTATGTCTGTAACTAAGGTTTGGAGTTGTTCTTGGGCAGGTCACATGCTGTTGTTATGATTAGATGTCACTGTTTGTTGAGAACTAACTCTCCTCCATTGTGATCTGTCCATCCAGCACTCTTTCATTCCCTCTCGTTCTTCCCTCCCTCACTGTAGAAGTAGAAGACTAGAACATTAAAAAGCTAATTTAGTTTCTCTGAATGTAATCATATTTAATCCTCAAACCCTGATGATGAATGAATGGTACTGTTGCCAAGTGCTGGTCTTTCAAAGACACACACACACACACACACACACACACACACACACACACACACACACACACACAACGAACACACACACACACACAAAACCTCAAATACACTACACGTTTGAAAGTTCTCCTACAACAGGGTGATCATATTTAGATCCTACTCTACATCTGTGAGCATGCACACCCACTCCACACACACATGCGCACACCCACGCACGCACGCACGCACACACGCGCACACACACACACACACACACACACACACACACACACACACACACACACACACACAACACACACACACACACACACACACACACACACACACACACAAATAAACAATGTTATAGACCTCTCTTAATTAACAATGTCATAGACCTCTCTTAATAAAGAATGTCATAGACCTCTCTTAATAAACAATGTCATAGACCTCTCTTAATAAACAATGTCATAGACCTCTCTTAATAAACAATGTCATAGACCTCTCTTAATAAACAATGTCATAGACCTCTCTTAATAAACAATGTCATAGACCTCTCTTAATAAACAATGTCATAGACCTCTCTTAATAAACAATGTCATAGACCTCTCTTAATAAACAATGTCATAGACCTCTCTTAATAAAGAATGTCATAGACCTCTCTTAATAAACAATGTCATAGACCTCTCTTAATAAACAATGTCATAGACCTATCAAAATAAACAATGTCATAGACCTCTCTTAATAAACAATGTCATAGACCTCTCTTAATAAAGAATGTCATAGACCTCTCTTAATAAACAATGTCATAGACCTCTCTAAATAAACAATGTCATAGACCTCTCTAAATAAACAATGTCATAGATCTCTCTAAATAAACAATGTCATAGACCTCTCTTAATAAACAATGTCATAGACCTCTCTTAATAAACAATGTCATAGACCTCTCTTAATAAACAATGTCATAGACCTCTCTTAATAAACAATGTCATAGACCTCTCTTAATAAACAATGTCATGGGCCTCTCTTAATAAACAATGTCATGGGCCTATCTAATTACATATACATGTAGTAATGAATGGTGTAGGAAGGAGAAATAAGAGATCTATACAACAACAATAGCAACATAAACAACAATGAGTAAATAAATAGTCGCTTCATTCATTATTTAGAGTGCTGCATTAAGGGATGGGTGAGCTGTTGTATGTTGCGTGCATGTGGCTTATATACTGTAGTTGACTATATGGACTGGCACGTGCACAGACAGGAGTCTACCTGTGCCAAGCATATGCCCCTTTGCCCTCCCACTCGGCAAGTGCTCTTTTAGGTGGTATATAGGTATATATATATATATATATATATATATATATATTTTTTTTGTATACAGTTTTTGTGGTTGTTGTTCTAATCCCACTGCCCGCAAGTCGTCGTGACAACGTCAAGTTCACCACCCCCTACCCTGTCCATTGGTTGCGCCTGTTGGTCTGCACTGTCCAGAGCTTGAGCACTCCCGGGTTGCGCCTGTTTCCCTGTCTCCCCGGACCGGAGACTGACACACCCGGTATCCAAACATGAATGGCTTGAGATGCTGTCGCTGGTCGAGTATGTAGCTCGTGACCTAGTTTAAATATCAACAGTAATGCCTCAACACCATAACATTTGATTATAATACGTGAGTTACATCATCATCAATATTCGGTCTGATTGGCTGATACGAGCAGCAGAGAGCGACAGAAAGAAATGACCCTCCGACCCAGCTCCACCCCTTCCTCAGTCGGGAGTTTTACATGTGTGCCAGGGCAGCAGCAACACAGGTGGTCTACACTAGATAACCACCATGTACTAATATATCCACACAAGCCAATAGCCAGCCAACTAGACCCCCGCTCTTTTCCCCATGTCAACCACCTCTTTAGGAGGCATTGTAACTAGTTTGTTTACAATTTTTTGTTTCCAGAAATAAATAAGCCTATGCTCAAAAATCGAATTTCGAGCAATGAATTGTGAAAGTGGATTTGTTTTTAAGGCGTTTATAGGAGCGTGGGGAGACAGATGGAGAGAGGGTGAGAGAGGGGGAGGAGGGAGAGGAGAGGGGGAGGACGGAGAGGAGAGGGAAAGGAGGGAGAGGAGAGGGGGAGGACGGAGGGAAGTTGTGTTAGTCAGGGTGTTCCAGATGTTCCCTCAGATTGTCCTTCACAACCAGCCAACTGCTTAACTCTGGAGATCCACAGGCGAGTTTAGAGACCAGAACTAAATGCATGCACACACACACGTAAGCATGCACACACTGTATGTCTATGATGTATTGGTACTGTAATGTTTTATGCAAAACACAGTCTCTATGACATCAGAGAATCTATTTAGGCATTGTATTGTTGTTACTTTACATCTCTCAGTGTTGTTGCTTAACATCTCTCAAAGTATCAATGCTTTACATCTATCAGACTGTTGTTGCTTCTCATCTCTCAGGGTATTAATGCTTTACATCTATCAGACTGTTGTTGCTTAACATCTCTCTGGGTATCAATGCTTTACGTCTATCATAGTATTGTTGCTTAACATCTCTCTTGCTTTACGTCTATCATAGTATTGTTGCTTAACATCTCTCTTGCTTTACGTCTATCATAGTATTGTTGCTTAACATCTCTCTTGCTTTACGTCTATCATAGTATTGTTGCTTAACATCTCTCTTGCTTTACGTCTATCATAGTATTGTTGCTTAACATCTCTCTTGCTTTACGTCTATCATAGTATTGTTGCTTAACATCTCTCTTGCTTTACGTCTATCATAGTATTGTTGCTTAACATCTCTCTTGCTTTACGTCTATCATAGTATTGTTGCTTAACATCTCTCTTGCTTTACGTCTATCATAGTATTGTTGCTTAACATCTCTCTTGCTTTACGTCTATCATAGTATTGTTGCTTAACATCTCTCTTGCTTTACGTCTATCATAGTATTGTTGCTTAACATCTCTCTTGCTTTACGTCTATCATAGTATTGTTGCTTAACATCTCTCTTGCTTTACGTCTATCATAGTATTGTTGCTTAACATCTCTCTTGCTTTACGTCTATCATAGTATTGTTGCTTAACATCTCTCTTGCTTTACGTCTATCATAGTATTGTTGCTTAACATCTCTCTTGCTTTACGTCTATCATAGTATTGTTGCTTAACATCTCTCTTGCTTTACGTCTATCATAGTATTGTTGCTTAACATCTCTCTTGCTTTACGTCTATCATAGTATTGTTGCTTAACATCTCTCTTGCTTTACGTCTATCATAGTATTGTTGCTTAACATCTCTCTTGCTTTACGTCTATCATAGTATTGTTGCTTAACATCTCTCTTGCTTTACGTCTATCATAGTATTGTTGCTTAACATCTCTCTTGCTTTACGTCTATCATAGTATTGTTGCTTAACATCTCTCTTGCTTTACGTCTATCATAGTATTGTTGCTTAACATCTCTCTTGCTTTACGTCTATCATAGTATTGTTGCTTAACATCTCTCTTGCTTTACGTCTATCATAGTATTGTTGCTTAACATCTCTCTTGCTTTACGTCTATCATAGTATTGTTGCTTAACATCTCTCTTGCTTTACGTCTATCATAGTATTGTTGCTTAACATCTCTCTTGCTTTACGTCTATCATAGTATTGTTGCTTAACATCTCTCTTGCTTTACGCCTATCATAGTATTGTTGCTTAACATCTCTCTTGCTTTACGTCTATCATAGTATTGTTGCTTAACATCTCTCTTGCTTTACGTCTATCATAGTATTGTTGCTTTGTGTCTATCCAAGTATTATTGCTTTACATCTATTGTTGCTTGACATCTCTCAGAGTAACGTTGCTTTACGTATTTCATGGTATTGTTGCTTTAGATCTGAATGTAAACTAACTGGCTGACAGACAATAGCAGCGTTGCTGAGTGCTCAGATTGATCGCAGTCCATAATGTGATTAAATAGAGAAAGAGACAGCCAACACACACATACAGTATCTAGACAAAAGAGAGTGTATATTTGCATAAGTGGGTATTAGAGGTCCATGGACAGAGGAGCTAGATAGGAGAGATACAGTAAGACTTAGCTCTCTCTCTTTCTCTCTCCCCCTTCTCTCTCTCTCTCTCTCTCTCTCCCTCTCTCTCTCTCTCTCTCTTTCTGTCGCTCACTCCCTGTCTCTCTCTCTTTCTCTCTCCCCCTTCTCTCTCTCTCTCTCGCTCTCCCTCTCTCAATTCAATTCAATTCAAGGGCTTTATTGGCATGGGAAACATGTGTTAACATTGCCAAAGCAAGTGAGGTAGATAATATATAAAGTGAAATAAACAATAAAAATTAACAGTAGACATCACACATACAGAAGTTTCAAAACAATAAAGACATTACAAATGTCATATTATATATATATATACAGTGTTTTAACAATGTACAAATGGTAAAGGACACAAGATAAAATAAATAAGCATAGATATGGGTTGTATTTACAATGGTGCGTGTTCTTCACTGGTTGCCCTTTTCTCGTGGCAACAGGTCACAAATCTTGCTGCTTTGATGGCACACTGTGGAATTTCACCCAGTAGATATGGGAGTTTTTCAAAATTGGATTTGTTTTCGAATTCTTTGTGGATCTGTGTAATCTGAGAGAAATATGTCTCTCTAATATGGTCATACATTGGGCAGGAGGTTAGGAAGTGCAGCTCAGTTTCCACCTCATTTTGTGGGCAGTGAGCACATAGCCTGTCTTCTCTTGAGAGCCATGTCTGCCTACGGCGGCCTTTCTCAATAGCAAGGCTATGCTCGCTGAGTCTGTACATAGTCAAAGCTTTCCTTAATTTTGGGTCAGTCACAGTGGTCAGGTATTCTGCCGCTGTGTACTCTCTGTGTAGGGCCAAATAGCATTCTAGTTTGCTCTGTTTTTTTGTTAATTCTTTCCAATGTGTCAAGTAGTTATCTTTTTGTTTTCTCATGATTTGGTTGGGTCTAATTGTGCTGCTGTCCTGGGACTCTGTAGGGTGTGTTTGTGAACAGAGCCCCAGGACCAGCTTGCTTAAGGGACTCTTCTCCAGGTTCATCTCTCTGTAGGTGATGGCTTTGTTGTGGAAGGTTTGGGAATCGCTTCCTTTTAGGTGGTTATAGAATTTAACAGCTCTTTTCTGGATTTTGATAATTAGTGGGTATCGGCCTAATTCTGCTCTGCATGCATTATTTGGTGTTCTACGTTGTACACGGAGGATATTTTTGCAGAATTCTGCGTGCAGAGTCTCAATTTGGTGTTTGTCCCTTTCTCTCTCTCTTTCTGTCGCTCACTCCCCGTCTCTCTCTCTCTTTCTCTCTCCCCCTTCTCTCTCTCTCTCTCTCTCCCTCCTCTCTCTTTCTCTCTCTATCATTTTCTCTCTCTCCCCCCCTCTCTCGCTCTCTTTATTTGTCAGTAAGTGTCCCTGGTCTGTACGTTCATAACTTATGTCTTATCTCCTGTTTCTAACTCTCTGAGTAAACTTTTTTAATTATCACTATCTTATCCTCTGAGAGTAGCTTTGGCAGTGTTTGTGTACGTGCTCGCCTGCTTACGTGTCTGGGAGCTGTATGTCTGGGAACTGTATGTGTTTCTCTGTGTGTGTGTGTGTGTGTGTGTGTGTGTGTGTGTGTGTGTGTGTGTGTGTGTGTGTGTGTGTGTGTGTGTGTGTGTGTGTGTGTGTGTGTGTGTGTGTGTGTGTGTGTGTATCTGACAGTTTGGGACAGAACTACTGTTTTAGCAGGATAAGACTCCTCAGAGGAGACAGGGAGGAGAGAGGGGGAGATGGTAGAGAGAGGGAATCGGCAGTGACTGTTCCAACAATCATCTCTCATTTTTATGGTTCAATCAAGTATCCTCGAAGCAGAAACATTTAAATCACTTTGATATGTGAAACACTAACAAAACATATCCAGGTCTCAAATGACAAAGAGCTATGAAGAATAGGGATCAATTTGAGACATTACCATTGTAAATGAATTCCATTATCATTTAATGCACTATGGAAGTTAGTCAAATGATACAGTCATATCCACAGTCTCTCCTGTCAGAAAGCTGGGAGTTCTATTGTATAACCTTGTCTGAGACCTAGAAAGTCGACTGTCGCTTCTGCTCTGGAGGCTTGCTGTGTTACGGTCCGAGTGAGTGTGTGGAGACAGGGTTATAAAGGTGTGCAATTCCATCTGTCAGACCATGCTATACAGTCAGACTCTCTGACGGTGTGTGTGTATGTATGTGTGTGTGTGTGGTTGCGTGTTTGTGTGTGTGTGTGGTTGCGTGTGTGTGTGTTTGTGTGTGTGTGTGTGTGGTTGCGTGTGTGTGTGTGGTTGTGTGTGTGTGTGTGTGTGTTGGTTGCGTGTGTGTGTGTTTGTGTGTGTGTGTGTGTGTCCGATCAACGCTCATTACTATTCCATACCTTTCTCATTTCCTCCTTCTCTCATTTCCCATGTCTACCTGGTGTTGCAGAGAGAAACTCATATCTCAACAGTTTCTCCTACAGTGGTCCAGACATAGAGGAGAAACAACAGGATTAATTTGATTATTCTTAGTTTTTACTTCTCTGGCGGTTTTTCTTTCTCATTTATCAGAGCCGTAGGGTTATAAAAGCCTGCTGCGTCTGTGTGTGTGTGTGTGTGTGTGTGTTTTAGCTTTCTGTCACTAATTCACAGTGGATAAAATTCCACCCCCGGACTGCGTCCTTCCTCTCTAATCAAGGGAAACTGCATTAATCAACTAGCTAACAAGGT
>NC_056442.1:3802338-3817338 GCF_018296145.1 Oncorhynchus tshawytscha | reverse complement strand
AGTTCAAACACTATGGTACCTCACACACACACACACACACACACACACACGCACGCACGCACGCGCACACACACACACACACACACACACACACACACACACACACACACACACACACACACACACACACACACCTGTACACCCCCATGACTATATGTATATATACCCCCATGACTATATGTATATATACTGTATTAATTCAGACCTGTACACCCCCCATGAATATATGTATATATACTGTATTAATTCAGACCTGTACACCCCCCATGACTATATGTATATATACTGTATTAATTCAGACCTGTACACCCCCCATGAGTATATGTATATATACTGTATTAATTCAGACCTGTACACCCCCCATGACTATATGTATATATACTGTATTAATTTAGACCTGTACACCCCCATGAGTATATGTATATATGCTGTATTAATTTAGACCTGTACACCCCCATGAGTATATGTATATATACTGTATTAATTTAGACCTGTACACCCCCATGACTATATGTATATATACTGTATTAATTTAGACCTGCACACCCCCATGAGTATATGTATATATACTGTATTAATTCAGACCTGTACACCCCCATGAGTATATGTATATATACTGTATTAATTCAGACCTGTACACCCCCCATGAGTATATGTATATATACTGTATTAATTCAGACCTGTACACCCCCCATGAGTATATGTATATATATGTGTGTTCCTTACTGAACCCATAGACCCTGTATACATATGCAACATACCCTTGACTTTGCCTGTAGGCGTAAAGCAACAAGACATGGTTGGAAAGTAGAGTCTGGAAGAAGGGAGCACAGGTAGCTCACTCAGGAGCCTTTCACTCCATTCAACAACATTCAAGATGTATGAACATCACTCTATGAAAGTCTTGCAGAATGGTTTGGTTCTAGTAACATTCTGTTCTCTCTCTCTCTCTCCCCCTAGAACCGGTTCCATCTCCAAATGTCAGTTCGTGTTCCACCCTCTTGCTTGGCCAACCTTCTGCTCTCTGTTCTCCAGGGGGTAGAGGGGGAGACAGAGGGTGAAGGGAGAAGAGAGGGGGAGGCAGGGGTCAGGAAGGGGTAGAGGGGGAGTTGCTGTGGTGTGTCCTGGATGGGAGGAGAGGGGGAGGGACTACTGAAACATCTAGAGACACAGAAAGCAACAAGCTGGAATCTACTGGATATCATCAACCTTACACATATAGGAGGGGAGGAGAGGAGGGAGGGGAGAGGAAAGGAGGAGAGGAGGGAGGAGAGAGGGAAGGAGGAGAGGAGGGAGGAGAGAGGGGAGGAGGGAAGAGGGGCTGAGAGAAGTGAAGAAACAGGTGATGAGACCAGAGAAGACAAGAGGGAAGCTGAGGTCTTGTCTCTCCTCTCCCGTCGTCTTCTTCGCTCCGCCTCTCCTCTCTCCTCCGTGGTCATCCTTGGTTCCGACCCAGAATGTCTCTCTTCTGTCCTCCGCTGCGCCCAGCATCTCGCTCCCTCGCTCCCCGCGCTGCAGTGGATTATGGGTAACCCTCTGTCACCTGACTCTCTCCTCTCGCTGGGCGGGCCCCTCGGCCTATTGGCTTATGGAGAGGTGATTATTAAATGGTTGATTTATTAAATCATTGATTTGGTTGGTCTATTGGGTGATTGATTGATTGATTGGCTGATTGGTTTATTTGATTTGACCTTTGAAAACCCATTTAAAAGTGTGTGTATGTGTCTAGGTGGGTCGTAAGCCCATCACCTTCTACATCCGAGACGCGCTGCGATTGATTGGCCAGGCGGTGACGTCGGCCAGTGAGGTCAGGCCAGACCTGGCTCTGATCCAGAACCTGGTCAACTGTTACGACAAACCTAACAAAGAGGAAGTGCCCTCTTCTGGACAGTACCTGGCCAGGTAGATATATTGTACACACACACACAAATATACACATCTCTCTCCCCTCCTCCAGCCATTGGCACCAGATGATAGAATGGAGTCTGAGAGGACCTGTCCCATTTATAATCCATGCCAAACCTGAGAATAAACAGACAGACCTGGACAGACTGTAGATAGACTGAAGGCTTGGGACTGTGGCTAGATTAGCTATAGACAGCTATACAAAGTTTCATTGACACCATTACAAAGACAGGGATAGCGGTGTGTCTGACAGCTTTACCTAGATAGTGCCTATGTTCTGTCTGACAGCTTTACCTAGATAGAGCCTATGTTCTGTCTGACAGCTTTACATAGATAGAGCCAGTGTTCTGTCTGACAGCTTTACATAGATAGAGCCAGTGTTCTGTCTGACAGCTTTACCTAGATAGAGCCTATGTTCTGTCTGACAGCTTTACATAGATAGAGCCTATGTTCTGTCTGACAGCTTTACATAGATAGAGCCTATGTTCTGTCTGACAGCTTTACCTAGATAGAGCCTATGTTCTGTCTGACAGCTTTACATAGATAGAGCCAGTGTTCTGTCTGACAGCTTTACATAGATAGAGCCTATGTTCTGTCTGACAGCTTTACCTAGATAGAGCCTATGTTCTTTACATAGATAGAGCCTATGTTCTGTCTGACAGCTTTACATAGATAGAGCCAGTGTTCTGTCTGACAGCTTTACCTAGATAGAGCCAGTGTTCTGTCTGACAGCTTTATATAGATAGAGCCTATGTTCTGTCTGACAGCTTTACATAG
Organism: Oncorhynchus tshawytscha; assembly: GCF_018296145.1. Classification (NCBI taxonomy): domain Eukaryota; kingdom Metazoa; phylum Chordata; class Actinopteri; order Salmoniformes; family Salmonidae; genus Oncorhynchus; species Oncorhynchus tshawytscha. Next base: position 3,814,656 of record NC_056442.1, on the reverse strand, counting down.
ATAGAGCCAGTGTTCTGTCTGACAGCTTTACATAGATAGAGCCAGTGTTCTGTCTGACAGCTTTACATAGATAGAGCCAGTGTTCTGTCTGACAGCTTTACATAGATAGAGCCAGTGTTCTGTCTGACAGCTTTACATAGATAGAGCCTATGTTCTGTCTGACAGCTTTACATAGATAGAGCCAGTGTTCTGTCTGACAGCTTTACATAGATAGAGCCTATGTTCTGTCTGACAGCTTTACATAGATAGAGCCAGTGTTCTGTCTGACAGCTTTACATAGATAGAGCCTATGTTCTGTCTGACAGCTTTACATAGATAGAGCCAGTGTTCTGTCTGACAGCTTTACCTAGATAGAGCCAGTGTTCTGTCTGACAGCTTTACATAGATAGAGCCTATGTTCTGTCTGACAGCTTTACATAGATAGAGCCTATGTTCTGTCTGACAGCTTTACATAGATAGAGCCAGTGTTCTGTCTGACAGCTTTACATAGATAGAGCCTATGTTCTGTCTGACAGCTTTACATAGATAGAGCCAGTGTTCTGTCTGACAGCTTTACATAGATAGAGCCTATGTTCTGTCTGACAGCTTTACATAGATAGAGCCAGTGTTCTGTCTGACAGCTTTACATAGATAGAGCCTATTTTCTGTCTGACAGCTTTACATAGATAGAGCCAGTGTTCTGTCTGACAGCTTTACATAGATAGAGCCTATGTTCTGTCTGACAGCTTTACATAGATAGAGCCAGTGTTCTGTCTGAGCAGCTTTACAGCTTTAGATAGAGCCTATTTTCTGTCTGACAGCTTTACATAGATAGAGCCAGTGTTCTGTCTGACAGCTTTACATAGATAGAGCCTATGTTCTGTCTGACAGCTTTACATAGATAGAGCGAGTGTTCTGTCTGACAGCTTTACATAGATAGAGCCTATGTTCTGTCTGACAGCTTTACATAGATAGAGCCTATGTTCTGTCTGACAGCTTTACCTAGATAGAGCCAGTGTTCTGTCTGACAGCTTTACATAGATAGAGCCAGTGTTCTGTCTGACAGCTTTACATAGATAGAACCAGTGTTATGTCTGACAGCTTTACCTAGATAGAGCCAGTGTTCTGTCTGACAGCTTTACATAGATAGATAGAGCCAGTGTTCTGTCTGACAGCTTTACCTAGATAGAGCCAGTGTTCTGTCTGACAGCTTTACATAGATAGAGCCAGTGTTCTGTCTGACAGCTTTACATAGATAGAGCCAGTGTTCTGTCTGACAGCTTTACATAGATAGAGCCAGTGTTCTGTCTGACAGCTTTACATAGATAGAGCCAGTGTTCTGTCTGACAGCTTTACATAGATAGAGCCAGTGCTCTGTCTGACAGCTTTACATAGATAGAGCCAGTGTTCTGTCTGACAGGGACAGTGTGTATTGCAAGAGAGGTATAGATGGAGGGTTGGAGTGCGGAAGGAAATGAGGAAAGGAAGCAGGGCTTTTTCAGAGTTAATCCTACAATCACTTGGGGAGTTTGTTGGAAATATAGCCAGATTACAGATACTGTCTGTCTGTCTGTCTGTCTGTCTGTCTGTCTGTCTGTCTGTCTGTCTGTCTGTCTGTCTGTCTGTCTGTCTGTCTGTCTGTCTGTCTGTCTGTCTGTCTGTCTGTCTGTCTGTCTGTCTGTCTGTCTGTCTGTCTGTCTGTCTGTCTGTCTGTCTGTCTGTCTGTAGGATCACAATGACAAACAGAGTTGTAAAGGTCCCATCCACCCAAGCTGTGTGTGTACAGTCGTGGCCAAAGGTTTTGAGAATGAAAATATTAATTTTCACAAGTCTGCTGCCTCAGTTTGTATGATGGCAAGTTGCATATACTCCAGAATGTTATGAAGAGTGATCAGATGAATTGCAAAGTCCCTCTTTGCCAAGCAAATTAACTGAATCCCCCAAAAACATTTCCACTGCATTTCAGCCCTGCCACAACAGGACCAGCTGACATCATGTCAGGATTCTCTCGTTAACACAGGTGTGAGTGTTGACGAGGACACGGCTGGAGATCACTCTGTCATACTGATTGAGTTCGAATAACAGACTGGAATCTTCAAAAGGAGGGTGGTGCTTGGAATCATTGTTCTTCCTCTGTCAACCATGGTTACCTGCTAGGAAACACGTGCCGTCATCATTGCTTTGCACAAAAAGGTCTTCACAGGCAAGAATATTGCTGCCAGTAAGATTGTACCTAAATCAACCATTTATCGGATAATCAAGAACTTCAAGGAGAGTGGCTCAATTGTTGTGAAGAAGGCTTCAGGACGCCCAAGGAAGTCCAGCAAGAGCCAGGGCGTCTCCTAAAGTTGATTCAGCTGCGGGATCGGGGCACCACCAGTACAGAGCTTGCTCAGGAATGGCAGCAGGCAGGTGTGAGTACATCTGCACGCACAGTGAGGTGAAGACTTTTGGAGGATGGCCTGGTGTCAAGAAGGCCAGCAAAGAAGCTACTTCTCTCCAGGAAAAACATCAGTGTCAGACTGATATTCTGCAAAAGGTACAGGGATTGGATTGCTGAGGACTCGGGTAAAGTCATTTTCTCTGATGAATCCCCTTTCTGATTGTTTGGGGCATCTGGAAAAAAGCTTGTCCAGAGAAGACAAGGAGAGTGCTACCATCAGCCCTGTGTCATGCCAACAGCAAAGCATCCTGAGACCATTCATGCGTGGGGTTGCTTCTCAGTCAAGGGAGTGGGCTCACTCACAATTTTGCCTAAGAACACAGCCATGACTAAAGAATGGTACCAACCCATCCTCCGAGAGCAAATTCTCCCAACCATCTAGGAAAAGTTTGATGACAAACAATGCCTTTTCCAGCACGATGGAGCACCTTGCCATAAGGCAAAAAAATAACAGTGGCTCGGGGAACAAAACATTGATATTTTGGGTCCATGGCCAGAACTCCCCAGACCTTAATCCCATTGAGAACTTGTGGTCAATCCTCAAGAGGCTGGTGGACAAACAAAAACCCACAAATTCTGACAGACTCCAAGCATTGATTATGCAAGAATGGGCTGCCAGTCAGGATGTGGCCCAGAAGTTAATTGACAGCATGCCAGGGTGGATTACAAAGGTCTTGAAAAAGAAGCGTCAACACTGCAAATATTGACTCTTTGCATCAACTTCATGTAATTGTCAATAAAAGCCTTTGACACTTATGAAATGCTTGTAATTATACTTCAGTATTCCATAGTAACATCTGACAAAAATATCTAAAGACACTGAGGCAGCAGACTTTGTGGAAATTAATATTTGTGTCATTCTCAACACTTTTGGCCATGACTGTAGATGATGACATGGCTGTAAGTCATAGCAGTATCCACTGAGATTTAGGTTACAGACTAATAACATGACAGGCCTTGGATTCTGAAAGAAGCATAAATGGTCTTTACGTTTTCTCACCAAAGTGTGTGAAGCTACACGCTGTCGATCAGCCTTCTTTCTGTTTAAAACAACAACATTCTACTACAACACTTCTACCCACATTATGGAGTGGGGTGAAAGAGGAGAAGGAGAGGAAGGAGAGAGGAGGAGAGGAAAGGAGAGAGAGGAAGGAGAGGAACAGAGAGAAGAGGAGAGGAAAGGAGAGAGGAGGAGAGGAACGGAGTGAGGAGGAGAGGAACGGAGAGAGGAGGAGAGGAACGGAGAGAGGAGGAGAGGAACGGAGAGGAGGAGAGGAAAGGAGAGAGGAGGAGAGGAAAGGAGAGAGAGGAAGGAGAGGAACGGAGAGAGGAGGAGAGGAAAGGAGAGGAGTAGGAAAAGGAGAGAGGAGGAGAGGAAAGGAGAGAGGAAGGAGAGGAACGGAGAGAGGAGGAGAGGAAAGGAGAGAGGAGGAGAGGAACGGAGTGAGGAGGAGAGGAACGGAGAGAGGAGGAGAGGAACGGAGAGGAGGAGAGGAACGGAGAGAGGAGGAGAGGAAAGGAGAGAGGAGGAGAGGAAAGGAGAGAGAGGAAGGAGAGGAACGGAGAGGGAGGAGAGGAAAGGAGAGAGGAGTAGAGGAAAGGAGAGAGGAGGAGAGGAAAGGAGAGAGAGGAAGGAGAGGAACGGAGAGAGGAGGAGAGGAAAGGAGAGAGGAGGAGAGGAAAGGAGAGAGGAGGAGAGAGAGGAAAGGAGAGAGAGGAAAGGAGAGAGGAGGAAGGAGAGGAAGGAGAGAGGAGGAGAGGAAAGGAGAGAGAGGAAGGAGAGGAACGGAGAGAGGAGTAGAGGAACGGAGTGAGTAAAGGAGAGAGGGGGAGAGGAATGGAGAGAGGAGCAGAGGAAAGGAGAGAGGAGCAGAGGAATGGAGAGATGAGGAGAGGAACGGAGTGAGGAGGAGAGGAAAGGAGAGAGGAGGAGAGGAACGGAGTGAGGAGACGAGGAACGGAGTGAGTAAAGTAGAGAGGAGGAGAGGAAAGGAGAGAGGAGGAGAGGAAAGGAGAGAGGAGCAGAGGAATGGAGTGAGTAAAGGAGAGAGGGGTAGAGGAAAGGAGAGAGGAGGAGAGGAACAGAGAGAGGAGGAGAGGAACAGAGAGAGGAGTAGAGGAACGGAGTGAGTAAAGGAGAGAGGGGGAGAGGAAAGGAGAGAGGAGCAGAGGAAAGGAGAGAGGAGCAGAGGAACGGAGAGAGGAGGAGAGGAACGGAGTGAGGAGGAGAGGAAAGGAGAAAGGAGGAGAGGAACGGAGTGAGGAGACGAGGAACGGAGTGAGTAAAGTAGAGAGGAGGAGAGGAAAGGAGAGAGGAGGAGAGGAATGGAGTGAGTAAAGGAGAGAGGGGGAGAGGAAAGGAGAGAGGAGCAGAGGAATGGAGTGAGTAAAGGAGAGAGGGGGAGAGGAAAGGAGAGAGGAGAAGACGAGGAGAGGAAAGGAGAGAGGAGGAGAGGAACGGAGAGAGGAGTAGAGGAAAGGAGAGAGGAGAGGAAAGGAGAGAGGAGTAGAGGAAAGGAGAGAGGAGGAGAGGAAAGGAGAGAGGAGGAGAGGAAAGGAGAGAGGAGGAGAGGAAAGGAGAGAGGAGCAGAGGAATGGAGTGAGTAAAGGAGAGAGGGGGAGAGGAAAGGAGAGAGGAGCAGAGGAACGGAGTGAGTAAAGGAGAGAGGGGGAGAGGAAAGGAGAGAGGAGCAGAGGAACGGAGTGAGGAGAAGACGAGGAGAGGAAAGGAGAGAGGAGGAGAGGAACGGAGAGAGGAGTAGAGGAAAGGAGAGAGGAGTAGAGGAAAGGAGAGAGGAGTAGAGGAAAGGAGAGAGGAGGAGAGGAAAGGAGAGAGGAGGAGAGGAGAGGAACAGAGTGAGGAGACAAGGAACGGAGTCAGTAAAGTAGAGAGGAGGACAGGAAAGGAGAGAGGAGGAGAGGAAAGGAGAGAGGAGAAGACGAGGAGAGGAACGGAGTGAGTAAAGGAGAGAGGAGAAGACGAGGAGAGGAAAGGGGAGAGGAGGAGAGGAGATAAAACAGGGTGTTGTTATCTAAGTGAGATCGACCATACAGCTCTTCAATAGACACAGCTGCCAAATCAACTGAATAGAGAGAGAGAGCAAGAAGGACAGAGAGATAGAGAGATAGAGGGGGAGAGAGGACAGAGGGAGAGAGAGGGGGGGGGTCTGCAACCAGTCTGACATCTGATGAGTCAGTTGGGCTGTAAACAGGACACACTCTATAGGTACATTGATATTCAGTGCAGAGTGGAGAGTAGAGGTGGGTTAATGACCTTAGTATTATTTCATAGTTTTAATGTTTCCTCCTCTGCTGTCAGAGTTAATGGAAGGAAGTCACCATCAGTCACACACACTCTCCAGTTACACACACACACACACACACACACACACACACACACACATAGAGCACTTTGAAATGTGAAACAGTTTTAGGAGTTTTAATGAACCATTCGAACTTGCAGACTTAAGCCAATGATCCCTGCATGGTTAATATTCAGACGTCACCCAACGTTCAACCAATAACCTAAACATCGGCCAATGACTAACCAATGACCCAGACATCGCCCAAGAATCCATGCATGGTTAATATTCAGACATCATCCCAACGTTCAACCGATAACCTAAACATCGGCCAATGACTAACCAATGACCCAGACATCGCCCAAGAATCCATGCATGGTTAATATTCAGACATCACCCAACGATCCCCGCACGGTTGGATACCCAGAGCAGATATATGTGTGAGAGTTAATTGTGCGTACCAATGTATTCCATGGTAAAGCAGCGCTAGGACTGGGTGGAGACTGAGAGGAATAATAATGATGGTGGGGCCAGTTAGATAGAAACAACCACAATGAACTGCATTAACTCATAGTATGTGTGTGTGTGTGTGTGCGTATGCTTACATGCGTCCATGTGTGTGTGTGTGTGTGTGTGTGTGTGTGTGTGTGTGTGTGTGTGTGTGTGTGTGTGTGTGTGTGTGTGTGTGTGTGTGTGTGTGTGTGTGTGTGTGTGTGTGTGTGTGTGTGTGTGTGTGTGTGCGTATGCTTACATGCGTCCATGTGTGTGGGCAGATAGACAGAATTTCTCTCTCTACTGCATTAACTTAAAATAATGAGACTGACTGGAACAGCCAACCAATTATTACACCCGGCCAATCTGAAAGAACATACTGGGTATCTGTGTCTGTCTACATGTTCAAACTATAACTTTCTCTCTCTCTCTCTCTCTCTCTCTCTCTCTCTCTCACTCACTCACTCACTCACTCACTCACTCACTCTCCCTCTCTCTCTCTCTCACTCACTCACTCTCTCTCTCTCTCTCTCACTCACTCACTCACTCACCACTCACCTCTCTCTCTCTCTCTCTCTCTCTCTCTCTCTCTCACTCACTCACTCACTCACTCACCCTCTCTCTCTCTCTCTCTCACTCACTCACTCACTCACTCACTCACTCACTCACTCACTCTCTCTCTCACTCACTCACTCACTCACTCACTCACTCACTCACTCACTCACTCACTCACTCACTCACTCACCCTCTCTCTACTCTCTCTCTCTACTCTCTCAATTCAATTCAATTCAAGGGCTTTATTGGCATGGGAAACATGTGTTAACATTGCCAAAGCAAGTGAGGTAGATAATATATAAAGTGAATATATAAAGTGAAATAAACAATAGAAATGAACAGTAAACATCACACATACAGAAGTTTCAAAACAATAAAGACATTACAAATGTCATATTATATATATATATACAGTGTTTTAACAATGTACAAATGGTAAAGGACACAAGATAAAATAAATAAGCATAGATATGGGTTGTATTTACAATGGTGTGTGTTCTTCACTGGTTGCCCTTTTCTCGTGGCAACAGGTCACAAATCTTGCTGCTGTGATGGCACACTGTGGAATTTCACCCAGTAGATATGGGAGTTTTTCAAAATTGGATTTGTTTTCGAATTCTTTGTGGATCTGTGTAATCTGAGGGAAATATGTCTCTCTAATATGGTCATACATTGGGCAGGAGGTTAGGAAGTGCAGCTCAGTTTCCACCTCATTTTGTGGGCAGTGAGTGGACCCCAGATGGACCCCAGACCTCACAACCAGAAAGGGCAATGGGTTCTATGACTGATTCAAGTATTTTTAGCCAAATCCTAATTGGTATGTTGAAATTTATGTTCCTTTTGATGGCATAGAATGCCCTTCTTGCCTTGTCTCTCAGATCGTTCACAGCTTTGTGGAAGTTACCTGTGGCGCTGATGTTTAGGCCAAGGTATGTATAGTTTTTTGTGTGCTCTAGGGCAACAGTGTCTAGATGGAATTTGTATTTGTGGTCCTGGTGACTGGACCTTTTTTGGAACACCATTATTTTGTTCTTACTGAGATTTACTATCAGGGCCCAGGTCTGACAGAATCTGTGCATAGGATCTAGGTGCTGCTGTAGGCCCTCCTTGGTTGGTGACAGAAGCACCAGATCATCAGCAAACAGCAGACATTTGACTTGGGATTCTAGTAGGGTGAGGCCGGGTGCTGCAGACTTTTCTAGTGCCCGCGCCAATTCGTTGATATATATGTCTCTCTCTCTCTCTCTCTACTCTCTCTCTCTCTCTCTCTCTCTCTCTCTCTCTCTCTCTCTCTCTCTCTCTCTCTCTCTCTCTCTCTCACACTCTCTCACTCTCTTTCTCTCTGTCTCTCTCTCCTCTTCAGGTTCCTCTCCAACACGTCGTTCCAGGGTTCTACGGGCACAGTCCGTGTGGCACCTGCTCTCTCCCAGGTCCTCTCCTCCCAGCTGTACCACGTGTGGAGCCTGAAGAGAGGTCCTCTTGGCCAGCCGTCATGGGTCACCGTTGCCCACTGGACCACCGGGCGCCTACAGCTGGACGAGGGGGTGTTGGGGCTGGGGGTCGGGGCTGGCCTGGGGCTAGGCCCGGGGAGGAGGACAGGGTCCGGGTCTGGGTTAGGGGTCCAGAGAGGGGATAGGGACAGAGACAACAGTCCTGGAGGGAGATGGAGGACGGGGCTACAGATGGCGGGCCGGAGATTAAGGGTCGTGACCCTGGTGGAGCATCCCTTCGTGTTCACTAGAGAGGTGGATGAGGATGGGCTGTGTCCCGCTGGTCAGCTGTGTCTGGACCCTAGAACTAACCGCTCAGATATACTGGACTCACTGTTCAGTCACCTGCATCAGACCAATACAACCACTACCACTACTGACCACAGTGAGTATACCTACAGTACACAATACCTACAGTACATCACTAGAGGACCAGTAGACCAGGACTGACCCCTCCTGTCCCTGTCCTGTCCTGACCACAACCCCAGACCCAACAGAGGACCTGCGGAAGTGTTGCTATGGTTACGTTATTGACCTGTTGGAGAAGCTGTCGGAGGACCTGAAGTTCACCTTTGACCTTTACATCGTGGGAGACGGGAAGTACGGAGCGATGAGCAGCACTGGGAGGTGGACCGGTCTGGTACGTCATCTACCCATCTATCTATCTATCTATCTATCTATCTATCTATCTATCTATCTATCTATCTATCTATCTATCTATCTATCTATCTATCTATCTATCTATCTATCTATCTATCTATCTATCTATCTATCTATCTATCTATCTATCTATCTATCTATCTATCTATCTATCTATCTATCTATCTATCTATCTATCTGTCTGTCTGTCTGTCTGTCTGTCTGTCTGTCTGTCTGTCTGTCTGTCTGTCTGTCTGTCTGTCTGTCTGTCTGTCTGTCTGTCTGTCTGTCTGTCTGTCTGTCTGTCTGTCTGTCTGTCTGTCTATCTATGTGTCGTCTCTGTCTGTCTGTCTGTCTCTGCCTATCTGTCTGTCTGTTTTCAATAGTTTTATTTGTATAATAATATATATGATTGCATGCATATTTGACATGATTGTTTACCTAACCAAGAGCAATGTTTGCAGGAGGATTGTTAAATGCATGTGAACAGTGTCTTCTGAAGGTTGTAGATGTTCCTGGTTTCTCATATTAGGTGGGAGACCTGCTGAGTGGAACAGCAGACATGGCTGTGACATCATTCTCCATCAACTCAGCCAGGAGCAGAGTTATAGACTTCACCTCTCCATTCTACTCTACCTCTCTGGGGATACTGGTGAGTGTGTGTGTGTGTGTGTGTGTGTGTGTGTGTGTGTGTGTGTGTGTGTGTGTGTGTGTGTGTGTGTGTGTGTGTGTGTGTGTGTGTGTGTGTGTGTGTGTGTGTGTGTGTGTGTGTGTGCCTGCGTGCCTGTGTGCGTGCATGCCTGTGTGCCTGTGTACCTACAATCGTGCATATGTGTGTGTGTGTGTGTGTGGACATACAGTTTATAATGTGTGTGTATGTGTGTGTTGACTACAAGGTGCGTAGCCAAGACACATCAGCCCCTATTGGGGCCTTCATGTGGCCTCTCCATTGGTCCATGTGGGTGGGCATCTTCGTCACTCTTCATCTTACCGCACTTTTCCTCACCGTCTATGAGTGGAACAGCCCCTTTGGTGAGAAAACTAAAATACCATTTATGGCCTGTCATCCAAGGCCTGTCATGTTATTAGTCTGTGACCTAAATCTCAGTGGATACTGCTATGACTCATCTACACACAGCTGTGGGTGGTTGGGACCTTTACAACTCTGTTTGTTATATACGCGCGCACGCACGCACGCACACACACACACACACACACACACACACACACACACACACACACACACACACACACACACACACACAGCTGACTCCAGTGTTGTGTTGATCCAGGTATGACTCCTCATGGCAGGAACAGACTCAGAGTGTTCTCCTACTCCTCAGCCCTCAACCTCTGCTACGCCATCCTGTTTGGACGCACTGTCGCTACTAAGGTACTGTGGGAGGGAGGAGGGGGAAGGATGGAGGGGAGGTTTGAATAATCAAATGAACCAATATGTCTTCTCTCTCTCTCTCTCTCTCTCTCTCTCCATCCTTCCCTCCCTCTTTCTCTCTCTCCCCCTCCCTCCATCTACCTCTCTCCTCTCTCTCTCTCTCTCTACCTATCTATCTCTATCTCTCTACTCTTTCTCTCTCTCCATCCTTCCCTCCCTCCCTCTTTCTCTCTCTCCATCCTTCCTTCCCTCCCTCTTTCTCTCTCTCCCCCTCCCTCCCTCTCCCTCCCTCCTCTCCAGACTCCTAAGTGTTGGACCAGTAGGTTCCTGATGAACCTGTGGGCCATCTTCTGTCTGCTGGTGTTGTCCAGTTATACAGCTAACCTGGCTGCTGTCATGGTGGGGGAGAAAACCTTTGAACAGGTGTCTGGGATTCATGACGAGAAGGTATACACACACACAAACACACGGCGGTGCGCACACACACAGTTAGGCATGTACGCACACATACATACACACACATGCACGCACTTACATGCAAACACACACACACACGGCGGTGCGCACACACACAGTTAGGCATGTACGCACACACACATGCACGCACTTACATGCAAACACACACACACACACAAACACAAGTTACAATGTGGAAATGAACATGACTGAATATGGCATAACAGACTAGATCAGGGATAGTTACAGTAGCTGATAGGATTCAGACAATGAGTTAAATGTGTTCTCCTTGTGAATAAAAGGAGAGAGGCCCGTACACAGAATATTGCTTCTCCCACCAGTGGTTTACTCCTGAAACCAAAAATACAATGTTTTAGCTTTGATACCTGTCAGACATGACGAAGACTGTTGGAGTTGAAATATTGTAACATTCTCCCACTGGGGAGAAGCAATATTCTGTGTGCGGGCCTCTCATTTCTTTATGTGGAATACTTTTTAGTCCTGTACCAGTGTTCTCAATTTACGGATATGCATATCACCCTCCTTTTCTTAATGTATTCTCTTTACCTTAAAATAATCCCCCTCGTCTTCCCTCCCCTCCCTCCTCTCCCCTCCCTCCTCTCCTCTCCCCCTCTCCTTCCCCCCCTGTCCCCCAGCTGCACCACCCATCCCGTGGGTTCAGGTTTGGGACAGTCAGAGAGAGCTCTGCAGAGGACTACATGAGGAAGAGTTTCTCTGCTATGCATGACTACATGAGACGTTACAACCAACCCACCACACCAGACGGAGTGGACATGTTAAAGTAAGAGCCACACACAGTCTGTTGGCTAACCAACCAGTTACCCTGGTGTTGTGTTATGCTAAATTATTCCATTTACTCTTAATTCCCCCACGTCTCCAGGCCTTTACAGTTTTTCTCATCCACTTTGGCTCAATTCTCAAATTAGAATCATTTTTTTCAAAACAACAAGTTCAAATGTCTGAACAATTAGTTTCTGTTCACACCAGATTTGAATGTCTTATTCATGTAAGCAAATTGCAGGTGTTTTGGGACGTGCGCCAAAGAGGAAGTACAATTGTCTACAATTTGCACGATAACTACATGCACATGGCTTGCTGATAAAGCTGATGAGTTGATTGATTCTCAGGGAAATTGTCTTCACGACTTCTAAACATTCTGTCATCGTGTGAGCCGTCACAGTCAAAATGATCCATTCAATGATCAAAATCTGTCAGACATACATGAATATTCCATAAATATCTACGACATGGAATGTTTGTGATGTCTGCGAAATGGGCAAATGACCTGCCAGGTGACATAGTGATGCAATAGGAATCACAATCTTACCAATCAACCACTCAAGTTTGGAAGCATATATATGGAGCTTGCCCACAGCACAATCACTACCATTTATGAACATGGAGGAACATCACAACCCTGAACAGCAGCTACATGCTCGTGGAGGAGAAATAAGAAGATGTGTAAGAATGTGTGGTGGTGGTGTTAGGGGAAGACATAATAGAGGAAGATTTAGAAGGCAAAGAGTAAGAGTCCCTGATGAAATCAGA
>NC_056442.1:3634838-3797338 GCF_018296145.1 Oncorhynchus tshawytscha | reverse complement strand
GCAGTCAATATTAATCGTCACCTTAATTCAGTCTCATCTGAAAGTTGTAAATTCTTGGTTATCTGCACGAACCCTGGCTAACAAGTTGAATCAGCAATACAAAATTGGGTTTAATTATTAATTTACTAAATATCTAACTAATCACACAGAATTACACATACACATAATTAATCATAACTTAATTACAAATTACGTCATAAAGGAAAACGTCCCTAGCGGGCGGAACAGATATGACAGCTTGTTACACAAAAGAAAAGGGGCTGGGTTTGAGTAAAAGAGCGGGAAGATTGAGGAACAAAGGGCAAAGCTGTGCTATCGTAAATACAACATCTTATGCATTCTAAATTACCGCCCATTTGGAAAAGGAAAATGCAATAAATATTTACTCTGAGCTGCGCTTCAGTAGGTTGGTGTCACATTCTGACCATAGTTCTGTTATTTTATCTTTGTTTTAGTATGGTCAGGGCGTGAGTTGGGTGGGCAGTCTATGTTTGTTTTTCTATGTTGGTTTTTGAGTTTGGTTCTCAATCAGGGGCAGCTGTCAATTGTTGTCCCTGATTGAGAATCATACTTAGGTAGCCTGGGTTTCACTTTTGGGTTGTGGGTGTTTGTCTTCCGTGTCAGTGTTTGTCGCCACACGGGACTGTTTCGTTCATTTCACGTTTATTGTTTTGTATTTCGTAGTGTTCAGTTTATGTTTTAAAATAAACATTATGGACACTTACCACGCTGCGTTTTGGTCCTCCGATCCTTCTCGCTTCTCCTCCTCTGAAGAGGAGGACGAGATCCCTTACAGTTGGTGGTAGATGGAAGACCGTGTTGCCAAACCGAGTCATTTGTCCTTTGAAGAATGTCTCTGGTTGTCAATTGCATGCGTTGAAGTAACGTCGTTGTGTGATAGATGGGATACTCTGTCTGTCCTTCCTTCTTTGCATCTGCTGTTGCTAACTCAACAGCTAGGAGGTATCACTTCTGTAGTGAATAAGAGTTCAAAGTTCATACCATTCGCAACCAAAGCTCACGCTGATGTTGGCTTCGTTCTGTAGTTATTATCTGAACCATTCTGACATTGGACCGTCGTCCTCACATCCTCGGAACAGGAGGTTATATTGTCGTCAAGGGCTTATATAGGAAGGGAGAGGAGGGCGTGTTTGAAAAGTTTTATAGCCCATGTCCCTTCACAGGGACGGGCCACTGATTGAGCAGAGCCCTACCTTATGAAAACCCAAATCTCACATTTTAGAAGCTAAAATCACATTTCATCCCATCACGAATAATTTCATATTCAAACATTTAAATTGAACAACAAATCCATGTAAATCCGATAACTCTGATGTGTAGACTTTCCACTGTAGAATTTATGTCATCTTATCATTGATGAGAATGTCTCAGATGACAACCGAACTGACATCATATTCATTAAGTACCACCGCATATGTTCAATTGGTCGGATTACCAGAATATAGTTCATTTCCCCACACCTTCTGATGTTCCCAGAATCTATATGTTAACCAAGGTGTTTGCAAATGTAACATCAGTAGGGTAGAGATAGTTAAAACCTAACCCCTGGCTAAATTCCCAATCAGGCCTTCATACCATCACGGCCACCTAATCATCCACAGTTTACAATTGGCTCATTCATCCCCCGTCCTCTCCCCTGTAACTATTCCCCAGGTCGCTGCTGTAAATGAGAATGTGTTCTCAGTCAACTTACCTGGTAAAATAAGGGTTAAATAAATAGTGTTTTGATGGGGTACGACAGTTGAACTAAGCTCAGCTTAGCATGAGGCATTAGGGGGGCAATCAATAGATACATATCATTCATTTATGTCCAAAATGTATGTAGCAACTGCAGATTGCCCCTTTAAGGTCATCACTTAAAACTCGAGCAACTGGCTCGAGTTTTACTCAGAGACAGTGTTGTGATGATGTCAGGTGACGGAGAAAGTGGAACTACTGGTTCACTCTGCCATCTAGTGGCCACTGTTGGAACCACAGTCAACCTCATACCTTACGGCAAAATGGGGACTGTGAAGAGACACATAGACCATTTAATGCATTTTGTATTGTATTTTGCATTTTATTATGTATATGATGCATGGTTGGGTTACGACTGTTATATGTGGTTGTCTCGCTTGGCTATCTTAAGATGAATGCACTAGCTGTGGGTCTCTCTGAATGGGAGTGTCTGCTGAATGGCTAAATTGTAATGTAAATGTAGTGCTATGTATGTATATTTATGTATATTATCTATTTTATTTGTCAGCAGCAGCTAACTACAGAACCTAATAATAAATACTCTCTTCCCTCTCTCTCCCTCTCTCTAAACCTCTCTTGCGCTATATATCTCTCTCTCTCCCTCTTTCTCTCTCCCTCTTTCTCTCTCTCTCGCTCTCTCACTCTCCCTCTCTCACTCCCTCTCTCACATCCTCTCTTGCCCTCTATCTCTCCCTCTTTCTGACTCTCTCTCTCTCTCTCACATCCTCTCTTGCCCTCTATCTCTCCCTCTTTCTGACTCTCTCTCTCTCTCCTCTCTTGCCCTCTACATCCTCTCTTGCCCTCTATCTCTCCCTCTTTCTGACTCTCTCCCTCTTTCTGACTCTCTCTCTCTCATCCTCTCTTGCCCTCTATCTCTCCCTCTTTCTGACTCTCTCTCTCTCTCACATCCTCTCTTGCCCTCTATCTCTCCCTCTTTCTGACTCTCTCTCTCTCCCACATCCTCTCTTGCCCTCTATCTCTCCCTCTTTCTGACTCTCTCTCTCTCCCTCTCTCACATCCTCTCTTGCCCTCTATCTCTCCCTCTTTCTGACTCTGCCCTCTACTCTCCCTCTTTCTGACTCCCTCTCTCTCTCACATCCTCTCTTGCCCTCTATCTCTCCCTCTTTCTGACTCTCTCTCTCTCCCACATCCTCTCTTGCCCTCTATCTCTCACTCTCCCTCTCTCACTCCCTCTCTCACACCCTCTCTTGCCCTCTATCTCTCCCTCTTTCTGACTCTCTCTCTCTCTCCCAGAATTTATCGATGGGGATAGATCATTTCTCAGGCCTGTTTGTGATGTTGTGTGTGGGGGTGGTTGGAGCCATTTTTACCTTGGCAGCTGAACACACCTTCTATCACCTAGCCCTGCCCCGGCTACGGCGGTCACACACACTCACCTACTGGTTGCATACCAGCCAGGTATGTAGGTACACACACAAACACACACACACACACACACACACTCAAGAACTAGATCTATAGCAAGCCACCAAGCTGTTAATATGATCTAAGATAATTAGAATTTCACACGTTTAAAAAGTTATTATCAAGGTGATCTTACCACTCTGATCTTAACAAGGTGATCTTAACAAGGTGGTCTTACCACTGTGATCTTAACAAGGTGATCTTAACAAGGTGGTCTTACCACTCTGATCTTAACAAGGTGGTCTTAACAAGGTGGTCTTACCACTCTGATCTTAACAAGGTGGTCTTACCACTCTGATCTTAACAAGGTGGTCTTACCACTGTGATCTTAACAAGGTGGTCTTACCACTCTGATCTTAACAAGGTGATCTTACCACTGTGATCTTAGCAAGGAGATCTTAACAAGGTGGTCTTACCACTGTGATCTTAACAAGGTGATCTTAACAAGATGATATTATCAAGGTGATCTTACCACTGGGATCTTAACAAGGTGATCTTATCAAGGTGATCTTACCACTGTTATCTTAACAAGGTGATCTTATCAAGGTGATCTTACCACTGTTATCTTAACAAGGTGATCTTATCAAGGTGATCTTACCACTGTTATCTTAACAAGGTGATCTTATCAAGGTGATCTTACCACTGTTATCTTAACAAGGTGATCTTATCAAGGTGATCTTACCACTGTTATCTTAACAAGGTGATCTTATCAAGGTGATCTTACCACTGTTATCTTAACAAGGTGATCTTATCAAGGTGATCTTACCACTGTTATCTTAACAAGGTGATCTTTATTGAGTGAATGTTCTCTCATCTGTGTTGTATCATCTATCTGTTGACAGAAGATCCATCGAGCCCTGAACACCCCTTACGAGGACGTAGGGAAAGAGTTGATTGGCCTGGACCACAAGTAGAGAAACACTGATCAATACTGTCTATATTAGAGTATAAGTTATAAATACTGTCTACGTTAGAGTATAGGTTATCAATACTGTCTATATTAGAGTATAGGTTATAAATACGGTCTACGTTAGAGTACAGGGTATCAATACTGTCTATATTAGAGTATAGGTTATCAATACTGTCTATATTATAGTATAGGTTATCAATACTGTCTATATTAGAGTATAGGTTATAAATACGGTCTACGTTAGAGTATAGGGTATCAATACTGTCTATATTAGAGTATAGGTTATCAATACTGTCTATATTATAGTATAGGTTATCAATACTGTCTACATTAGAGTATAGGTTATCAATACTGTCCACATTAGAGTATCGGTTATCAATACTGTCTATATTACAGTATAGGCTATCAATACTATCTATCTCACGTTGTAGGTTATCAATACTATCTATACTACAGTATAGGTTATCAATGCTATCTATTTTGCAGCATTAGGTTATCAAAACTATACTACAGTATAGGTAATCAATATCTAAATTACACTATAGGTTATCAATACTGTCTATATTACAGTGTAGTTTATCAATACTCTCTATATTACATTATAGGTTATCAATAATATATATATATATATATTACGGTATAGATTATCAATACTATCTTTATTAGAGTATAGGTTATTAATACTGTCTATATTATAGTATAGGTTATCAATATTGGCAATATTACATTATAGGTTATCAATACTGTCTATATTACAGTATAGGTTATCGATACTGTCTACATTAGAGTATAGGTTATCAATACTATCTATTACATTATAGGTTATCAATACTATCTATTACATTATAGGTTATCAATACTATCTATTACAGTATAGGTTATCAAGACTGTCAAAATTACATTATAGGTTGTTAATACTGTCTATATTACAGTATAGGTTATCAATACTGTCTATATTACAGTATAAGTTATCAATTATCTCTACATTACAGTATCGATTATCAATACTGTCTATATTACAGTATAGGTTATCAATTATATCTGTACTACAGTATAGGTTATCAATACTTTCTATATTAGAGTATAGTTTATCAATACTATTTATATTACAGTATAGGTTAACAATATTGTCAATTTTACCTCTCTTTCTCTCTCTCTCTCCCCTCTCCCCCCTCTCTCTCTCCCCCCAGTCCCTCCCCTTGTGTCTCTGACAGCTGCAGCCTCCACAGACACCAGCAGCCTCGCCCTCCTCCTCCCCCCTTCTTCCCCCTGCCTGCCCCCCTCCTCCTCAGCCCTCCTCTCCTGCCCGGGACATCAAGGAGAACAAGAGGGTCCACTTTGATCTGGAGAGTCTACACAGCTACCGTCTACACACACACACCGCCTCGTTCTGGGGACGTCCTGGCATGGTGGGGCGACACGGCCTGGGAGGTACACACTCACTCTAACACACACATTTCTTTTACCGTCCTTGTGGGGACCAAAACATTTATTCCAATTCAAAATCCTATTTTCCCTAACCCCTAATCCTTAACCTTAACACCTAACCCTAAAACTAAACCTAACCCTATCTCTTAACCCTAGTTCTAACCCTAAACCTATCTCTTAACCCTAGTTCTAACCCTAACCCTATCTCTTAACCCTAGTTCTAACCCTAAACCTAAGCACTAAGCCTAAAATACAAATTTTCCCTGTGGGGATCAGCAAAATGTCCCCATAATTTTACTTGTTTTACTATCCTTTACTAGAACTTCTGGGACCCACAAGGATTGTAAAACCAAACCACACACACACTTTACATGCTTTATTTGAGTCCACAAATCACATTCCCTTCAATGAGATTCAGAGAAAAGGTCACAAAGTTTCTGTCTTCCCCTGTCTGTTCCAGGGTGTCTGGGTGGTTTATCTCCTCCTCAGGTTAGCCTGCATGCTAACGGTGGCCCAGCATCGGCCCTGGCCTCCCCCGGCCTGGCTCTGCCTCCTCTGGGGAACCCAGGCAACCAGGCCTTCCTGTGGGAGGGAGAGCTCCAGGAGGTCCAGGGGAGGATCGAGACGTTCACAGCCCAGCTGAGAGACGCCGTGGCCAGGAGGGCCGAGATACAGACTTGCCTGGAGAACCATAAAATGAACCAGAGCACAGCTACTGCTGTCAAACTGGAGAAAGACAAGGTTGGCCAGTCACAAAGCCTGGAGAGAGTGAGAACCAACGCAGAGAAAGATAGAACCAAGGAAGAGAGAGAGGGGATCAACCAGGAGAAAGGGATGAGTGGCAGATCAAACCTCTGTAGCAGCCTGGACAGAGACAGAGACAGAGACAGGACAAGCAGGGACAGTCCCACTGTGAGACAAACAGTCAGACAGGACACAGACAGGGACAGACTGTTACACCAATCAGAAACTGAGAGAGACAGAGACGACCAATCAAAAAGCCTGGGCGGAAATGGAAGCAGCCAATCACATGCCTCCAACATTCTGCAGACAGGGAGGAACAGCCAATCAGAAGCTCTGAACATCCTACAGAGGAGGAGAGAGATCCAATCAAAAACCTCTGCCAGCCTGGACAGAGGGACAACCAACCAGTCAGGTGCTGTCAATACACTGCAGGGAGAAAGAACTGTCCAATCACGTAACTCCGCCAGTCTGGAGAGAGGAAGAGCCAGGCAATCAGGTGCAGTGAAAGACCAGGAGAGGGGGAGAACTGTCCAAACACGGACAGGGGCTGGTCTGGACAGACTGAGAGCTATCCAATCCAGTGCCTGCACTGGGAATCTGGTTAGAGAACGTCCCGCCCCCGTGGACACCCAGAAGAGTTTGTGTTAGTCGTTTGATTGGTTATTTATTGGAACACAAAAGACCAATCAGAGGGCTGGAAAAGAATCTAACAGGACCAAATGATTTACAAGGCAGCGGATGAAGTAAACAATATCAGAGTTTAAAAAACAATGACAGAGATGTGGCACTGGTCCATTTGCCTCTGATGTCAACAGCTGCTGTCTGTTAACAAAATGTCTGATCAGAACTTTACCCATCTACTGTTTGTCTCCACTAGGTGTGTTTCCTTTTTGTTTCTAACTACTAATAGCTCTCTCTCTTCATCTCGTACCCCTGGGTTGTGTTCACTAGGAACCAAACAGAAGCAAACAGAACAAAACGGGAAGGGACCTACCTGAATTTGTCCAATAGAATCTCTCGTTTTCGTTGCAGAAAGTTTTTTGTTTGGAGCGAAAGGTTTCCGTTGCAATGGTTTGTGACTAATGTATACACCCCAGGTCTGTAGTCAGTTCTCAGTGGGCCATTCAAGGTACACATGTGGTTCCTATATGTTCAATCAAATGCTATCTCCGCCCGACCGGGTAAGAATCGGCTATCCCAGAGGGAAACTATACGTGTCCACTGTCATTGTCCTGACTGATCCTCTATAAGGACCTTGAGTTGGTTTTATACTATGCAGTTGAATTGAATTTACTTTAATGGAATTTGTATGTTGGATGTCATGGTGGTGTCAAATGTAACTATACAGTGACAATAGTCGAACCTGGAAGTGGATGAAAAAAGTGGACGTGGAAAGAGAGAAGGCGGTTGTATTTGAGCCTATAGCAGGTGTTTTAGAAGAGATGCAGGTTGCTAGGTTACCTGTAGAGGACTGAGGAGTGTTGTAGATATGTTGTTCTGGTGTTGATGGGCCGTGTTCGGTGTCCCATTATGCTGCCTATAACAACAGCTATATGTCTCATTCTCACACACAACAGAATTGTATCAGCATATTATTGGGACTCGTATCATGTTGTTGTATATCATTTCCATTTTTTGAAATTAAACATTTATATACTGGTTTTATTGGAACAAATTACCACAGACTGTAATGACAGTCTATACCACAAGGTGGTGCCTGGATCTCCCTCTCTCTCTCTCTCTCTCACACACACACACACACACACACACACACACACACACACACACACAACCCATTCAACTAAGCAACTGAAACATTCTTTGATGGATGAGGAGGAATAGATTATTTCACAATCATAGTAGTAACAATTTTCATTCCATGCCTTTCCCACAATTCTGTGATATTTAGCTACACAGAGACCCCCCCCAACACATACACACACTCACACATAAAGGTGTGCACACACACAGACACAATCACCCAGTTATAGTAATTTGCTGTGAAATTAAAAGAGAAACCTCTCATCGTTAATCCACCCAAAATCACACGCTCTGATTACATCATCCTAAAGAGCAATTAGAACACTGCTGCGCCTCACTCGTATGAATCAAAGCTCAGATTTATCTGAGTGTGTGTGAGAGAGTGTGTGTGTGTCACAGGGGACAAAATGAGGTCAGACAACAGTTGTATCTAAATGTATGGATGTTATACATCTGACATATTGACATATTTACTCAGGCATACAGAGCAGAGGTAGGGGAATATATACACACACACTTAGACACCCACATACTTACACACACACACACACACACACGGTCCCCATTCCCAGTGACCCTGGTCTGTTTGGTGAAGCCTGCAGGATATTTTAGGCTTAGTCACTCATGTTAGAACACACATATTAACCCACGCATCCTCAAATATATCTTTCTGCATCACTCTGTTGTTCTCTCTTCATCTCTCTCTCCATCTCCGTCTCTTCATATGTCTGTGAGAAGTGAGACAGTAAGAGATATGGACAGACAGTAGAGACAGTAAGGGATATGGACAGATAGTAGAGACAGTAAGGCATGTGGACAGACAGTAGAGACAGTAAGGGATATGGACAGACAGTAGAGACAGTAAGGGATATGGACAGACAGTAGAGACAGTAAGGGATATGGACAGACAGTAGAGACAGTAAGGGATATGGACAGACAGTAGAGACAGTAAGGGATATGGACAGACAGTAGAGACAGTAAGGCATGTGGACAGACAGTAGAGACAGTAAGGGATATGGACAGACAGTAGAGAGAGATAGATATGGACAGACAGTAGAGAGAGATATGGACAGACAGTAGAGAGAGAAAGATATGGACAGACAGTAGAGAGAGAAAGATATGGACAGACAGTAGAGAGAGAGAAGGGTTCGAGACAGAGAGAAAGGATTGAGACAGACAGAGCGGAGGCCTTTGTGTTGTTCTGTTGAATCACTCCTCAAATGAAGGCCACTTCAGACCTCCGGACAGCTCCACACACACACACACACTGCAGAGCACTGAGATGTCTGTGATGGAGCGTGTGTGTGTGTGTGTGTGTGTAGAGGCCAGGTGGTGAGGGCCCTAGGGATAGTCAACCAGGACTGACTCAGCCCTCAGTGGGGGGGGGCTAACTCTCTCTCCTCCTTCCCTCTCTCTCTCTCCTCCTTCCCTCTCTCTCTCTCCTCTCTTTACCCTTCTCTCCCTCTCTCTTTACCCATTCCTTCTCTTTCTCGTCTCCCTGTCTCTCTCTCTCAGGAGTATAGATTTTATAAAGGAGTTAGCAGGGACTAACCAACAGTAGAATTCATTAAAGATATCTTATAACAACCCACATCCGTGTGTGGGTGTGAATCAATAGAGGATCTTTTTCACTACTCCAGGGATAACAGCTGTATTCTTGACAACTAAAGACTCCTCCAACCTAATGTCTATGCTTCAGCTCAGTGGGCTAACACGGTCTTGAGACACATAAACCACCAATGCCGGTCAGTCACACAAACTTCAATGAATTTACAAATAGACGTTTCCTTAGTCAAGGAGTTTATAACCATTACCTGGAAACACAAGTTTAAAAAAACAGCAGCCCATGAAAAGGGACAGTAATATAATATTAGTATTTACATTGGTAATAAAGACAAAAAGGTAAATAAATGACATCTCTGGAAAATGCAGCATTTCTGTTTCTTAGAAGTCATAATACAAGTTTATAGAAACACAATGAAGTAGAATACACTCATTCACACACAGAAACACACATGCAAGACAGACACGCCCTCACACACATACATACACATGCAGACTAACACCAGTATTCAACAGTTCTATTATCAATAGAGGATATCCACTACAGAACAAGTCATTCTGCTACTAGGCAACCGATGCACACAGACCACACCCACAAGTCTATACAGTCTTTAGTCACCATGTATCTTATTGTATTGTCAGTGGGGGTTTGATTAGCAACAAATGAGCTTAAAAATAATTTATATTATTGCATGTAATTTTATACAATTGGAGGTGGTTGGTTGAGTCTGTCTGTGTGCGTGTGTTAGTGTGTGTGTGTGTGTGTAGCCACTGGTAGTAGGGGTGCTACTAAAAATCTGAATTAAAAATAAAATCTAAAATCATTAATTTTCTATTTTCCTAAAAGTAGTGCACTGTGTTAGCGGTCTGTAGCGCGGACCCCCACCACCAAACGACTTCCAACAGCTATGTGTGTGTGTGTGTGGATCTGTTCACATTGTTAAGCCAATTGTCCCCTCCAGTCTTTGTCTCCCCCTCTTTGTTTACTGTAGTAATCCTCTCCAAGATGTTCACTTTCCTTCCCCCTTTTCCCCTCCTCTTCTTCGTCTCTACAGTAAGTCAGTGGAATGGAAACCTGAGAGAGATCCTATATACAGTATAGTATAGTACAGTTGGTGAGTATAGTCAGTATAGTTGTATAGTCTAGTCAGATAGCAGTCGGTGGTAAACCAACTACTAGAGCTGCTATTGTTTCTGTTGTCTTTAGTGATCCAGTCTCCATGCTCCTGAAGACCTTCAGTCAGACACGCTCCACCTCCACTGTTAGACCCTGACTTAGCAGTGTTCTATGTCGCGTTATAACCTCCACTACTGTTAGACCTTGACTTAACAGTCCTCCCAAGCCTTACTCTGCAGTGTCTTGTAGATCAGCTATTTGTCTGTTTCCATCTGGACCCTTTCTCAGTATTGAAGTAGTGTTCTGGATCATTGTGACTCCTCTACGCCAAGCTATAACCTCCATTATATTACATTTTAACTCCAAAGTCGTCTCATAACCTCCTCTCACTCATTTAAGTCATGTAGTAGTTCTCCTGACTGTTAGGGCTCCCCAAACGGTGTCACATTTAATAACTTCCCCTGACTGTTAGGGCTCCCCAAACGGTGTCACATTTAATAACTTCCCCTGACTGTTAGGGCTCCCCAAACGGTGTCACATTTAATTACGGCCCCTGACTGTATGGTTACCTAGTGGTACTACTGTCTATATTAACTGCTCTACGTCGTCTTATAACCTCTTGCTCTATAAGTTCCCCTATGTTCTCTTCTAACCTCGTAGTCTGTTTTTAGTAGTGTTACTGTCTATTATGACCCCTCTATGTCGCGTTATAATCTCCTCTCTGTCTGCATGGTCTTGTAATAGACTTCTTGATCAGCGCGGCTGTGGGCTGAGACAGTGGGCCGGCGGGGGAGGGTCATAGAGCGGGGGAGGGGGAGTAACTGTCCAACAGCAGATCTGGGTGAGGAGGGGGGGAGGGAGGGGGAGTAGAAGGGAGGAGGAGGGGGAGGGAGGGGGAGTAGAAGGGGGAGAAGGGGGAGGCAGGGGGAGGAGGTGGGCTGAGGAGGCGGAGGTAGGGTGGAGGAAGAGAAGGGAGGGAGTGGAGAGGAGATGGGGTGAGGAGGGGGAGGCAGGGTGGAGGAATCGGTCTGGTTGGGAGAGGAGGAGCAGATAGAGTCTGATTTCACAGGAAGTGTGCGGTATTCCCGATATTCCGGTGCGGAGACTTTCTCCTGGCGCTGCAGCGCCCCCCTCTGGCCCTGCTCACCGACGCTCCCGCTGGTGGTGTTCCTCCGCTCCCAGGGGGTCCCGTTACCGGCAGCTGTTACTCTGGCCCCCAGGGTCCCGTTACTCCCGGTACCGACACTGCTAGACACCCTGACCACAGGGTGATGAGGGGCATGAGCGTCTATGGTGACAATACTCCCGGTAACGCTCCCGGTAACACTCCCGGTGTGGCTGTCATGGTCAGAGGTGACCCGGTAGTACGGAGACTCAGAGCTTCCTGTTGAAGACCCTCCTCCACAGGAAGAGGCGGTGTCAGAGCCCTTGGCAGAGGAGCTGATTGGTCCGTGCTGCTTGGACATGGCAATGACCTATAGGATGAACAGAGGAGACAGTTAGCTAGCTACTTCAGCTAGTTAGAATGTAAATCAGCAGTTCATTTAGCTAGTTACTTCAGCTAGTTAGAATGTAAATCAGCAGTTCATTTAGCTAGTTACTTCAGCTAGTTAGAATGTAAATCAACAGTTCATTTAGCTAGTTACTTCAGCTAGTTAGAATGTAAATCAACAGTTCATTTAGCTAGTTACTTCAGCTAGTTAGAATGTAAATCAGCAATTCATTTAGCTAGTTACTTCAACTAGTTAGAATGTAAATCAGCAATTCATTTAGCTAGTTACTTCAACTAGTTAGAATGTAAATCAGCAATTCATTTAGCTAGTTACTTCAACTAGTTAGAATGTAAATCAGCAATTCATTTAGCTAGTTACTTCAGCTAGTTAGAATGTAAATCAGCAATTCATTTAGCTAGTTACTTCAACTAGTTAGAATGTAAATCAGCAATTCATTTAGCTAGTTACTTCAACTAGTTAGAATGTAAATCAACAGTTCATTTAACTAGTTACTTCAGCTAGTTAGAATGTAAATCAACAGTTCATTTTAACTAACTCAGATTTGATATTTATCTCACCTGCGCCACTCGCGGCTGATTGGGCGGCTGATTGGGCGGCTGGTGGGGCACACGCGGAGTCGTCACAGGGATAGGGCCCTCCCTGACTCGTTCCCCTCCCTGGTTGAGTGACATCAACTTGGCACGCGTCACCGCGCTCTTAGGGGAGACGGGGGGAGGTAGAGAGGAGACAGAAGGAGGTAGAGGGGAGACCGTAGGAGGTAGAGGGGAGACAGTAGGGGGGTGTCTAATCCCCTCCTTAGGGATATGCACCAGTGGGGCTGGTGCTGAGGTAGCCGTGGCAACGGCTCGATTGGCCGACTGTACCGTTGGATAGAGGGAGGGAGGATTCATCACCCCTGTCTCCCCTGCCTCTCCCCCTCCTCCTCCCTCTCCTCCAGATGTGTCCGTCTCTCCCTCCTCCTCGCTCCGTCTCTCCGTAGAGCGCTGCTGTCTCCACTCCTGCACCAGCGGTGGTCGCAGCCTGACAGATCACACATGATATGTTTGACTTGACGATTAATACCAGGGTTGTATGACACACACCTACAACACACACTAGCCACAAACGTACCTTGGTTGTGACCTGCGGGGGTCGAAGGACAGGTGGAAGGTCATGTGCCGCTGGTTGGAGGGGTCGTCTCCGGGGGGCGAGGTGCTGCTGCCGTTGGCAACGCGGGGTAAGGTATTGCTGAATGTTACCATGGTTTCCTTTCCCATGGGGCCGCGGGGTGCCAGGAGCTCCACGTCAGCACTGGCCCTCTTCAGAGATGCTACGCTGGCCTTCTCCCTACGAACCTACAGAACAACATAGTGTGGCTAACTACTAATACTAACCACGAATACACAACCTGTCTCCCTTCATCTCGTACCTTGCAGCGTCCAGTGCCCAGTTCCTCCCTGCTGTCTGAGGGTCTGGGTGTCTTGCTGCGGTACAGAGAGCTGTGCTGAGAAGCATGACCTCTCTGGGCTCTTCCCCTCACCACCACCTCCCTCTGCTGCTGGGGGGGGGACGCAGCCCTCCGGACAGGCTGGGGGAGGCAGTCCTCCTCGGATGACCTGAAGTTACCTACTGCATACAGAGACTAGAGGGAGGGTACGGAGGGAGGGGAAGGAGAGGTGGAGATAGCGATAGAGAGAGGGATAGAAGCGTGAAATTTGTTGAGACAGGTTTCCTAAAAAATAACTGTGAAATTCTCCCCCTGAGAACTCTTAAAAGATGATTAATTCCCATCTCTCTCTCTGTCTTTTTCTCAGTCTACCCCCCACCCCCCCCACACACAAAGTCACCCCCACCCACCCACACACACACACTCACCAGGTAGACTCCTATGCCAGCTCCTATGGCGTAGCCAACATAGACATCTCTGGGATGGCAGCGGTGTTGTGTGATCTGTGTCAGTCCGGCTATACCCGCCGCCAGACAGTATCCAAACACCAGCACCGGCTTCACCAGCTTAGTACTACTGCTGATCACACTGTTCAAATACATCTACACACACACACACACACACACACATACACACACACACACACACACATACACAAAGTTAGAACTATTGCGGATGGCAATGTTTCCAATTTTAACTTCAAATGCATCTTCATAAAGTCAGACAGACAGACAGACAGACAGACAGACAGACAGACAGACAGACAGACAGACAGACAGACAGACAGACAGACAGACAGTCAGTCAGGCAGACAGGCAGGCAGGCAGGCAGGCAGGCAGACAGACAAGTTAGTAGCTGTCAATGCTTACAGAGATGTAGACAGCAGCAAAGCCAGAGAGCGTTGCATGCTGGGACGGAAATGTTTTCCTGAAGAGAAGGAGAGAGAGAGTAAGAATCAGGGAGCGAGAGGGAGATGTGATGCAGAGAGAGAAAGAGAGGTGGAGGTTTTATTGAAGCTGGAGAACACAAATAGTGTGTGTGTGTCTGTGTGTCTGTGTGTCTGTGTGTGTGTGTGTGTGTGTGTGTGTGTGTGTGTGTGTGTGTGTGTGTGTGTGTGTGTTACCTGGCTGACAGGATGGCATACATATCTTTCCCAGAGCAGATGTCCTGTGTGATGTAATTGTTCTGGTCACATGATATCCCAGGCAGCGTGTAATTGGGCTGACAGACAGTCAGGAAGAAAGGGGTGGGATAACCAGTAGCCAACTGGATGATGTCTGTCATTAGGGCTGTTGCCAGGAGACCAAACACATGAACACCTGGGGGAGAAGGAGGAGGAGAGAGAGGGGGGAGACAGGGAGAAGGGATGGAAAAGGAGAGAGAGGGGGAGGGAGGAGCATGCACCAGGTAAGAGTTATCTGAAACATCTGAAGACGTCTCGCCTGTCCTCATTCCCTCTACATCTCTCTCTCCCCTGTCCTCATTCCCTCTACATCTCTCTCTCCCCTGTCCTCATTCCCTCTACATCTCTCTCTCCCCTGTCCTCATTCCCTCCACATCTCTCTCCCCTGTCCTCATTCCCTCTACATCTCTCTCTCCCCTGTCCTCATTCCCTCTACATCTCTCTCCCCCTGTCCTCATTCCCTCTACATCTCTCTCCCCCCTCATCCTCATTCCCTCTCCTCACATCTCTCTCTCCCCTGTCCTCATTCCCTCTACATCTCTCTCTCCCCTGTCCTCATTCCCTATCATTACTCTCTGAAGTAGATTCTCTCCCTAGGCTATCATTACTCTCTGAAGTAGATTCTCTCCCTAGGCTATCATTACTCTCTGAAGTAGATTCTCTCCCTAGGCTATCATTACTCTCTGAAGTAGATTCTCTCCCTAGGCTATCATTACTCCCTGAAGTAGATTCTCTCCCTAGGCTATCATTACTCCCTGAAGTAGATTCTCTCCCTAGGCTATCATTACTCCCTGAAGTAGATTCTCTCCCTAGGCTATCATTACTCCCTGAAGTAGATTCTCTCCCTAGGCTATCATTACTCCCTGAAGTAGATTCTCTCCCTAGGCTATCATTACTCTCTGAAGTAGATTCTCTCCCTAGGCTATCATTACTCTCTGAAGTAGATTCTCTCCCTAGGCTATCATTACTCTCTGAAGTAGATTCTCTCCCTAGGCTATCATTACTCTCTGAAGTAGATTCTCTCCCTAGGCTATCATTACTCTCTGAAGTAGATTCTCTCCCTAGGCTATCATTACTCTCTGAAGTAGATTCTCTCCCTAGGCTATCATTACTCTCTGAAGTAGATTCTCTCCCTAGGCTATCATTACTCTCTGAAGTAGATTCTCTCCCTAGGCTATCATTACTCTCTGAAGTAGATTCTCTCCCTAGGCTATCATTGTGCACCTGTTCACTCCCCCTTGAGGATTCAAGCGTAAATAACAGGTACATACCAACAAAGCGAACAGTCCTCCGTAGGAAGGAGTTGATGTTACACCCATCAGCTTTACTCGGTTTGACTCTGGACTGGTAACAATACACCAGCCCTTCACCCAGCATGATCTATTCACACACACACACAATTAGTCATGCACCCTGATGCTGATAGGCTGTTTATTGATCAGAATCTATTGATTCTAGGTTCTGACGGTGTGTGTACTAACCGAGGCAGCCGGTCCTGCGAAGGCCAGGCTCAGTAACATCAGCAGAGGGATCAGTTCATCTCCTGTCTCCAGGTAGGGCAACGACAGGTCCCGGTCATAGCAATGGAACCCAGGGGTCGCCGGGGACAACAGGTCTGTCAACTCCATGAAGTAGAGAGAGACAAGGGAGGAGAGGACGATGGGGAGCTAGACAGAAAGAGAGAGAGACAGACACAGAGAGCGAGAGAGAGGGGGAGGGAGCGAGCGAGCAGGGGAGAGAGAGAAAGAAAGGGAAAGAGAAAGGGAGAGAGGTAAGAGGGAGATATTGTCTTACTAACAGCCATAGTGAGTGGTATACATTAAATGCAGTTATATTGGACACACACGTATGCACGTACACACACACACACCTCTATGAAGTAGAAGCATGGCAGAAGTGTCATGCTGTCTTTGGGAGGTTTCTTCTTGGTCTTGGCTTTTGGTGACGACATCATCCTGGTGTTGGTCCAATCAGAGTCTAGGAACAGACAGAAGGGGAGGGGTTAGTCATCACACTGGTGGCGTTCCAGGTGGCATACATTACAGAGGCGTTGTTGCACATTATCAGCTTGTTAAGTCATATTCTGCTACTACTTCCACATGGGCAAACATCTGCTTGGTCTCAGACTGGTCCTTTGAAGCAAACCTAAGCTAATAGTAAATAGCTGAATGCACATCTGTTGTGTAGGTCCCTCAACTCCAAATGAACAGAACATCAGAACACACACGTGAGCCTCAATGGTGTGCTCTCTCTGTTTCCCACATCTCTCTCTCTTTGTTCTCTCTAACTCGTTGTCTAAATTCAAGACAATGGAGTGGACACAGGACAGCGCCATAGTTACAGTAACTCAGAGAGAAATAAGCAGGGAGTTGAGACACACAGCTCCCTCCTTTTGCCCGGAGTTATTCTACTGTAACTATGGCGCTGTCCACTGCATGGTCCTGAACTCAGAGAGAGAGAAAACCTCTCCTGATTTATAACCATTGATTCTCTCAGACACTAGAGTCAGACTCACCCCGCCTTGCCTCTCCTCCACACACACACACACACACACACACACAGAGCTGAATTACCTCTGTCCCGCGGGTTGTGTGTGTTAGCAGAGGCCCGTCTTGCCCTCCCCCCTCGCCGAGGTCTTGCGTGCTGCTCCAGTTTTCCGTTCAAACGTTAATCCATCTTCACGCGCTGCCAGTTGTTTTACGCCCCCAAAACACACATACACACACATCAGGTTGTTTAGGTTGGTCAAATTCTCCACGGATAGAGAGGACGAGAGAATGATAAAGGGAGAATGATAGATGGGTAAGACGAAAGGGAAAAGTCCGATATTCGATATTTCTCCGTTATTTTCCTTCTGATCGCGCGTGTGTGAATAAACTCCGAGGTTTCACGTGCCTTCTACCGGTTCACCCCAGTCCCAGTCAGCCAGGCTATGTTTGAACAGCCCACACAAACTCAAACAGCGCTCAGAAACGAACCGATATCTCACTTGAAGAACCGCCGCTCACAGAGAGCCTCGCGCACACAAAGGCATGGGGGGCGCGAGGGGGCGGGGGGAGACGAGGGGAGGAGACCGACTGTTCCTTCACACATACACAAACGCCCCTCCTCTCACCGCTCCAAATTCCTAATGGTAGGCTACCACCACCATAAAGCTGGGCAAAACAAAGCGATGGATTTTTGGTGTGTTTGGGTTTGCGCGTGCATGAGTGAAAGCATGTGTGTCTGTTTGATTCTGAGTGTTTCTTCGAATATATTCCCCTTTTAGAAC
This sequence comes from Oncorhynchus tshawytscha, assembly GCF_018296145.1. Lineage (NCBI taxonomy): Eukaryota > Metazoa > Chordata > Actinopteri > Salmoniformes > Salmonidae > Oncorhynchus > Oncorhynchus tshawytscha. Next base: position 3,779,238 of record NC_056442.1, on the reverse strand, counting down.
ATTCTAAATGTAAAGGCTATTCATTTTAGGGAAAAATATTCTGATCCCCCCATCTCTCTTCCTCTTTTCGTCTCCTCTTTCCTCTTTTTTATTGTGGGTAGACCTAGTCCAGTAGGGTGGGGTTGGGTTGGGTTCTGACCACGTGCCTGTGACTGCTGCTGCGGTGTGTATTTGCGTCTCTTCATTCAACAAACGTGCGCGCGCGCGCTTACACATCTTCTGCTTCTGACCTGTCTGATTTACCATGAGATGTACACATTCAAACCTTTCTCCCACGGTTATAAATACACACACACCATGACACACACACCCACCCTTTTCACCTGGACTGGTCACAGCTGAGTGGCTAATAAACTCATCACTCACTCACACACAAATACATATAAAGACTCCAACCTATCAGCACTACTCTACAGACAACAGAGAAGACTCCAACCTATCAGCACTAGCCTGCAGACAACAGAGCAGACTCCAACCTATCAGCACTAGCCTACAGACAACAGAGAAGACTCCAACCTATCAGCACTAGCCTGCAGACAACAGAGCAGACTCCAACCTATCAGCACTAGCCTACAGACAACAGAGAAGACTCCAACCTATCAGCACTAGCCTACAGACAACAGTTAAGACTCCAACCTACCAGCACTACTCTACAGACAACAGTTAAGACTCCAACCTACCAGCACCACTCCACAGACAATAGAGAAGACTCCAACCTACCAGCACTACTCTACAGACAATAGAGAAGACTCCAACCTACCAGCACTACCTACAGACAACAGAGAAGACTCCAACCTACCAGCACCACTCCACAGACAATAGAGAAGACTCCAACCTACCAGCACTACTCTACAGACAATAGAGAAGACTCCAACCTACCAGCACTAGCCTGCAGACAACAGAGAAGACTCCAACCTACCAGCACTAGCCTGCAGACAATAGAGAAGACTCCAACCTACCAGCACTACTCTACAGACAATAGAGAAGACTCCAACCTACCAGCACCACTCCACAGACAATAGAGAAGACTCCAACCTACCAGCACTACTCTACAGACAATAGAGAAGACTCCAACCTACCAGCACTAGCCTGCAGACAACAGAGAAGACTCCAACCTACCAGCACTAGCCTGCAGACAACAGAGAAGACTCCAACCTACCAGCACTACTCTACAGACAATAGAGAAGACTCCAACCTACCAGCACTAGCCTGCAGACAACAGAGAAGACTCCAACCTACCAGCACTAGCCTGCAGACAACAGAGAAGACTCCAACCTACCAGCACTACTCTACAGACAATAGAGAAGACTCCAACCTATCAGCACTAGCCTGCAGACAACAGAGAAGACTCCAACCTACCAGCACTACTCTACAGACAATAGAGAAGACTCCAACCTATCAGCACTACTCTACAGACAATAGAGAAGACTCCAACCTATCAGCACTAACCTGCAGACAACAGAGAAGACTCCAACCTATCAGCACTAGCCTGCAGACAACAGAGAAGACTCCAACCTACCAGCACTAGCCTGCAGACAACAGTGAAGACTCCAACCTATCAGCACTAGCCTGCAGACAACAGAGAAGACTCCAACCTATCAGCACTAGCCTGCAGACAATAGAGAAGACTCCAACCTATCAGCACTAGCCTGCAGACAACAGAGAAGACTCCAACCTATCAGCACTAAACATATGATTCTATCTCTACCTGTATTCTCTGTAAATCCAGCCTGGTCACCAGAAATACCACAGCAATCAGTAGCTCTATTGATATCTTCTGCCTGTACATGTGGTAGGGCTACTTTTCATTTGGTTCTGTTTACATGAATAAATACAGAAGTAAATGAATGAAATATGTTTAGAGCGCATGGGTCTGAGTGTGTCTTTATACATGTGTGTCCCAATTTACAGCTGCTAATGGCTAGAGGCATCCTCTTCATCCTTTCATCTCTTCCCTGTCCCCTCTTCTCCTCTTCTCCGTCTATGAACCAAATGCAGAACACAAATGCCCCCTTCTGACCACAGGATACCACATGCCACAATAAATATGTTATGGCCAGTAGATGGCGGACTTCACCAACTGAACCTATCTACATGAATGGTGCCTTCAGAAAGTATTCATACCCCTGGACTTTTTCCCCATTTCATTGTGTTACACTTACAGACTGAACTCAAAATGGATTAAATATATATTTTTCTCACCCATCTACACACAATACCCCATAATGACATCACAATACCCCATAATGACATCACAATACCCCATAATGACATCACAATACCCCATAATGACATCACAATACCCCATAGTGACAAAGTGACAACATGTTTTTTGAAATTGTTGTACATTTATTTCAAATTAAATACTGAAATATCTCATTTTACATAAGTATTCACACCCCTGAGTCAATACTTTGTAGAAGCACATTTGATTTTTTTTCCAATAGATTTAAGTCAAAACATTAACTCAGCCACTCAGGAACATTCACTGTCTTCTTAGTAAGCAACTCAAGCGTAGATTTGGCCTCATGTTTTAGGTTATTGTCATTGTCCTGCTGAAAGGTGAATTAATCTCCCAGTGTCCGATGGAAAGCAAACTGAACCAGGTTTCCTCTAGGATTTTGCCTGTGCTAAGCTACATTCCATATTTTTTGTTGTTCTGAAAAACTCCCCAGACCTTAACAATTACAAGCATACCCATAGCATGATGCAGTCACCACTATGCTTGAAAATATGGTACTCAGTAATGTGTTGTATTGGATTTGCCCCAAACATAACACTTTGTATTCAGGACAAAAAGTGAATTGCTTTGCACCTTAAATATTACTTTAGTTCCTTGTTGCAAACAGAGTAACTACAATGTTGTTGATCCATCCTCAGTTTTCTACTATCACAACCATTAAACTCGGTAACTGTTTTAAAGTCATCATTGGCCTCATTGTGAAATTGATCCAATTTCACTGTTGTTTCAGCTGCTTTGTGCATCAGCAAATTTGCTTGAGATGATTTTACTGCAACACTGGTCACTACATCCAAGTTGCTTGACATGGGTGTTTCAAAGAGCTGTCAGTCAAGGTGAGCTCATGAATATAAGCTCCCTGCCCACTCAGCCTATGTTTTCAAACTTCCTGGTAGTTAGCCATGAGACAAAAAGTACTTTTCAGAATGACTGTTCGGGACCTTTAATGTCTTTTGAACTCTGTTTCCTGACTGAATCAGCATTCAAATGTAATGAATTGTGTTTGTGGTAGAGCCTCATTGACAGCTATTGTTATCATACTGTATGTCTGCATCAGACTGTCGGCTAGACCCAGAGCGCATTTAGAAACAGAGGCCTCAATATCATATCAGTCAACAACACACCCTGGGACTCTTTATCTCGGGAGGAAGGCGTATCCCACCTCTCTCTCTCTCTTTCTCTCTCGTCCTCTCTCACTCGTCCTCTCTCCATCATCCTCTCTCCCTCTCCCTCCCTGTGTTTGGCGAGCTGGTGAGAGCACAAACCTTTCTGCAAAACAGGTCGCCTACAGGAGACAAGCATATCATAATTTTGAGGGTATCATAATTTTGAGGGAACCCGGAGAGCTTTCTTCTCTCCCAAACCCGCCAATTCACCCACGAACTCCTGTAATGTCGAGGAACGAAGATAAATAACCGACAGCTTGTTCTCTCTCTGCTGTAGTGTTGAGCGACACGAGCTACCCCGACACACAGGCATACACACACAGCTCGGGCGTTCCCGCGACTCCTCTGCGGCCAACGGAAGGGTGTCAGGAGAGAGGAGAGGGAGAACGGAGGAGGCGAAGGGGAGAGAGGAGGGGAGGAAATCCGACTGTTTTGAAGCTATACGCCAGTAAACATAGACTATAAGCATACACAGTGAACGAAGAGGAAACCGTCGCAGTGCTATTTTAATTCAGTGTGGATGAAACTAGGATGAGAGAGACGCCAAAGGAGAGAGACGCCATCGGTGACAAGTTAAAGGACTCCGCTATTGGGTAAGTAGCCCGGCTGTCTGTCTGCTCGTTACACGCAGTGTCTACTCACGACTATACTTGGCCTGATTTCCGCAAATTTGTTGACTAGCCGTAGCGCTCCACTGCCTCAGCATCACGGAACAGCGATGAAGGATGGAGGTGAGGAGATAAGGGGATGGAGGGATGGAGCAGAGAGACAGATGCAGAATAGAAGGAAGACGAGATGAAGAGACAGTGTGTGTTTTCTAATGTAGGCATAATATAATTATAAATGATACAAATCCCGTTAATGCATACATGGAAATGCATAACAATAAACAATATACATTACAGGCATAGCCGGATTAAGAAATCATAGACCCCGGGGCACAGTTTTTTTTGGCCCCCACACACTTCCTAGAACACCATTATTTTCTGTAAACAAATCCAAATCCAAGTTGCAATTCAATGCGAGGTTTCCTGTTGAAGAAAAAGCCCCTTTATAATAAAGCCATAATAACATTTGTAATGTAGGCTACAGTTGAGCAGGGGCGTTTTTAGGATTACCACACATAGGGAATACTTGTTTGCAGGATCCTGAATATTTGTTTTGCCTTTAAAAATGCATTACATACAATGCTACAAACTATACACAATAGAAGATATTAGCGGAATTGTTTCTAATACCACACAAATAACCAAAATCAGTGCCTACTCTGACACTAACAAACTGAGATCAATCTGGTCTGGAATTTAAACAAATAATAGCCCAGGCCAATGAAGCGATACACATTGTACAATATTGGGAGGCACTATAGACTATATATACAAAAGTATGTTGACACCCCTTCAAATGAGTGGATTCAGCTATTCCAGCCACACCCGTTGCTGACAGGTGTATACAATCTCCATAGACAAACACTGGCAGTATAATGGCCTTACTGAAGAGCTCAGTGACTTTCAACATGCCACCGTCATAGGCCACCTTCCCAACAAGTCAGTTCGTCAAATTTCTGCCCTGCTAGAGCTGCTCTGGTCAACTGTACATGCTGTTATTATGAAGTGGAAATGTCTAGGAGCAACAACGGCTCAGTCACGAAGCGGTAGGCCACACAAACTCACAGAACGGGACCGCCGAGTGCTGAAGCGTGTAGTGCGTAAAAATCGTCTGTCCTCGGTTGCAACACTCACTACCGAGTTCCAAACTGCCACTGGAAGCAACATCAGCACAAGAACTGTTGGTCGGGAGCTTCATGAAATGGGTTTCCATGGGTCTCCCGAGGGCCGCAGCGGTCTAAGGCACTGCATCACAGTGCTAGAGGCGTTACTACAGACCCGGGTTCATTCCCGGGCTGTGCCACAACCGGCCGTGGCCAGGAGTCCCATAGGATAGCACACAATTGGCCCAGTGTCGTCCGGGTTAGGCAAGGGTTTGGCCGGGGGGGCTTTACTTGGCTCATCACACCCTATTGACTGCTTGTGGTGGGCCGGGTGCCTGCAGGCTGACCCCGGTCACCAGTTGAACGGTTTCCTCCGACACATTGTTGCGGCTGACGTCCGGGTTAAGCTGGCGAGTGTTAAGGATCGTGGTTAGGCATGTCATGTTTCAGAGGACACATGATTCCACCGTCGCCTCTCCCGAGACAACTGGGGAGTTACAGCGATGAGACAAGATCGAAATTGTGGAGAAAAAAGGGGGGGGGTATAAAATACAAAATAAATAAAAATACAAAAAAATGGGTTTCCATGGCCGAGCAGCCACACACACACACACACACACACACACACACACACACACACACACACACACACACACACACACACACACACACACACACACACACACAAGCCTAATGCTTCGATCACAATGACAGCATCATTGCATTTTTGTACACCAGAATGACATTCATTTAAAATGGAACGCTCCGTTTGCCTTGCAGCTTTGCGATGCTGCATACTATTTTGGGCAAGGACGCTGTCGGTGTATTCAAAGCGTAAGACCACAATGCGCAATGCCAATCGTCGGCTGGAGTGGTGTAAAGCTCGCTGCCATTGGACTCTGGAGCAGTGGAAACGCCTTCTCTGGATTGATGAATCACGCTTCACCATCTGGAAGTCTGACGGACGAATCTGGGTTTGGCGGATGCCAGGAGAACGCTACCTGCCCCAATTCATAGTGCCTACTGTAAAGTTTGGTGGAGGAGGAATAATGGTCTGGGGCTGTTTTTCATGGTTTGGGCTAGGTCCCCTTAGTACTGCACCTAGCTCTAACCTCAACTACATAAAACACCTTTAGGATGAATTGGAACATTGACTGCGAGCCAGACCTCACTAATGCTCTTGTGGCTGAATGGAAGCAAGTCCACACAGCAATGTTCCAAATAGTGGAAGCCTTCCCAGAAGAGTGGAGGCTGTTATAGCAGTGGGTAAGCCCCTCCATTAACCCGGACCTGAGTACAGGGAGGACACTCAGGCAGTCTCCTCTCCTGCAGAAAATGTGAAAATAAACAGTATGCTTTGCCCCTGTATGTTGAAATAAACAATACACATTAACAGTAAACATTACACTCACAGAAGTTCCAAAAGAATAAAGACATTTCAAATGTCATATTATGTACATATACAGTGTTGTAACGATGGTTGTATTTACAATGGTGTTTGTTCTTCACTTTTCATGTGGCAGCACGTCACAAATCTTGCTGCTGTGATGGCACACTGTGGAATTTCAACCAATAGATATGGGAGTTTATCAAAATTGGGTTTGTTTTCGAATTCTTTGTGGGTCTGTGTAATCTGAGGGAAATATGTTTCTCTAATATGGTCATACACTTGGTAGGAGGTTAGGAAGTGCAGCTCAGTTTCCACCTCATTTTGTGGGTCAGTGTGCACATAGCCTGTCTTCCCTGGAGAGCCATGTCTGCCTATGGCGGCCTTTTTGCAGAATTCTGCATGCAGAGTCTCAATTTGGTGTTTGTCCCATTTTGTGAATTCTTGGCTGGTGAGCGGACCACAGACCACACAACCATAAAGGGCAATGGGTTCTATAACTGATTCAAGTATTTTTATTCAGATCCTAATTGGTATGTCGAATTTGATGTTCCTTTTAATGGCATAGAAGGCCCTTCTTGCCTTGTCTCTCAGATCGTTCACAGCTTTTTGGAAGTCACCTGCGGCACTGATGTTTAGGCTGAAGTATGTATCGTTTTTTGTGTGCTCTAGGACAACGGTGTCTAGATGGATTTTGTATTTGTGGTGCTGGCGACTGGACCTTTTTTGGAACACCATTATTTTTGGTCTTACTGAGATTTGCTGTCAGGGCCCAGGTCTGGCTGAATCTGTCCTCCTTAGTTGGGGACAGAAGCACCAGATCATCAGCAAACAGTAGACATTTGACTTCATATTCTAGTAGGGTGAGGCCGGGTGCTGCAGACTGTTCTAGTGCCCTCGCCAATTCGTTGATATATATGTTGAAGAGGGTGGGGCTTAAGCTGCATCCCTGTCTCACCCCACGGCCCTGTGGAAAGAAATGTGATTTGTTCCAATTTTAACTGCACACTTGTTTGTGTATATGGATTTTATAATGTTGTATGTTTTACCCCCAACACCACTTTCCATCAATTTGTATAGCAGACCCTCACGTCAAATTGAGTCAGGCTTTTTTTAAATCAACAAAGCATGAGAAGACTTTGTCTTTGGTTTGTTCGTATGTCAATTAGGGTGTGCAGGGAGAATATGTGGTCTGTCGTACGGTAATTTTGTAAAAAGCCAATTTGACATTTGCTCAGTACATTGTTTTCACTGAGGAAATGTACGAGTCTGCTGTTAATGATTATGCAGAGGATTTTCCCAAGGTTGCTATCCCACGGTAGTTATTGGGGTCAAATTTGTCTCCACTTTTGTGGATTGGGGTGATCAGTCCTTGGTTCCAAATATTGGGGAAGATGCCATAGTTAAGGATGATGGTAAAGAGTTTATGTATAGCCAATTGGAATTTGTTGTCTGTAAATTTTCTAATTTCACTGAGGATACCATCAACACCACAGGCGTTTTTGGGTTGGAGGGTTTGTATTTTGTCCTATAGTTCATTCAATGTAATTAGAGAATTCAGTGGGTTCTGGTAGTCTTTAATAGTTGATTCTAAGATTTGTATTTGATCATGTATATGTTTTCGCTGTTAGTTTTTTGTTACAGGGCCTAAAATATTGGAGAAGTGGTTTATCCATACATCTCCATTGTGGATAAATAACTCTTCGTGTTGTTGTTTGTTTAGTGGTTTCCAATTTTCCCAGAAGTGGTCAGAGTCTATGGATTCTTCAATTACAGTGAGCTGCTTTCTGACGTGCTGTTCTCTCTCTCTCTCTCTCTCTCTCTCTCTCTCTCTCTCTCTCTCTCTCTCTCTCTCTCTCTCTCTCTCTCTCTCTCTCTCTCTCTCTCTCTCTCTCTCTCTCTCTCTCTCTCTCTCTCTCTCTCTCTCTCTCTCTCTCTCTCTCTCTCTCTCTCTCTCTCTCTCTCTCTCTCTCTCTCTCTCTCTCTCTCTCTCTCTCTCTCTCTCTCTCTCTCTCTCTCTCTCTCTCTCTCTCTCTCTCTCTCTCTCTCATGCTCACTCATGATCACTCATGATCATCAGCAGTCCTGCAGCAGATATATAAAATCAAATGAACAGAGGGGTCCAGTATATTTTACTACCTGTTCTCCCTCAGGCTACAATTACACACACACACACACACACACACACACACACACACACACACACACACACACACACACACACACACACACACACACACACACACACACACACACACACACACACACACACACACACACACACACACACATCAACCACATCCAGGACCAGAGCAGCTCTACACTATCTTCCCAAGTCTTCCCAATGAAACAGAGCGGTATTCCCTGCCAGAGCTCTGGAATCTATTAAAGCAGGAATGTTGACATCACTCTGTTATTCTTCTATCTCGCTAACTTTATTTCTCTCTCTCAGGATGGCTGAGGTTTCACAGCAGGAGAGAATTCAGGCCATCGCTGTAAGTGACACACACACACACACACACACACACACACACACACACACAACGTATGTTTTCATACGACCATTAATAATGATAGACTCCTGTTAGACCAGCCTGATCAACAGAAATAGACTTCGATTTCAGACATTTGAAAAGTTCCTGAGAACGTTGCACTCACAAAAGAAAAGAAATTGCCCAGCACTGGGTGCAAATGTATGAGTTGCCAAATTAACCCTGCGACCGTGCCGAATTAACCCTGCAACCATGCCAAATTAACCATGCCGAATTAACACTGCAACCATGCCGAATTAACCCTGCAACCATGCCGAATTAACCATGCAAATTAACACCGCAACCGTGCCGAATTAACCCTGCAACCATGCCGAATTAACCCTGTATCCATGCCGAATTAACCATGCCGAATTAACCCTGCATCCATGCCAAATTAACGCTGTAACCATGCCAAATTAACCATGCTGAATTAACCCTGTAACCATGCCGAATTAACCCTGCAACCATGCCGAATTAACCCTGCAACCGTGCCGAATTAACCCTGTAACCGTGCCGAATTAACCCTGTAACCGTGCCGAATTAACCCTGTAACCGTGCCGAATTAACCCTGTAACCGTGCCGAATTAACCCTGTAACCATGCCGAATTAACCCTGCAACCATGCCGAATTAACCCTATAACCGTGCCGAATTAACCCTGTAACCGTGCCGAATTAACCCTGTAACCGTGCCGAATTCCCCTGTAACCATGCCGAATTATGTAACGGTTTTCATATAGTGGCGATGAAGGAGAGTCGGACCAAACTGCAGCGTGTCGATTGCGATCCATGTTTAATATAACAAAGAAACACGAACTTACAAAAACAATAAACGAAACCGAAACAGCCTATCTGGTGCAAACTAACAGAGTACACATAGGACACTAAGGACAATCACCCACGACAAACTCAAAGAATATGGCTGCCTAAATATGGTTCCCAATCAGAGACAACGATAAGCACCTGCCTCTGATTGAGAACCACTCCAGACAGCCATAGACCTTGCTAGACAACCCACTAAGCTACAATCCCAATACCACCACCAAAACCCCAAGACAAACACACCACAATTACAAAAACCCATGCCACACCCTGGCCTGACCAAATACATAAAGATAAACACAAAATACTTTGACCAGGGCGTGACAGAACCCCCCCCCTAAGGTGCGGACTCCCGAACGCACCTCAAAACAATAGGGAGGGTCCGGGTGGGCGTCTGTCCATGGTGGCGGCTCCGGCGCGGGACGTGGACCCCACTCCTTTAATGTCTTAGTCCCCTCTCCCTTCGTCCCTGGATAGTCCACCCTCGCCACCAACCATGGCCTAGTAGTCCTCACCCAGAACCCCACTGGACTGAGGAGCAGATCGGGACTGAAGGACAGCTCGGGACCGAGGCAGCTCGGGACTGAGGGGAAGCTCGGGAGTGAGAGAAAGCTCAGGAGTGAGAGAAAGCTCAGGAGTGAGAGGAAGCTCAGGAGTGAGAGGAAGCTCAGGAGTGAGGAAGCTCAGGAGTGAGAGGAAGCTCAGGAGTGAGAGGAAGCTCAGGCAGGTAGATAGATCTACCAGCTCCTGGCTGGCTGGTGGTTTCAGCAGATCCTGGCTGACTGGCAGATCCTGGCTGACTGGCAGATCCTGGCTGACTGGCAGATCTGGAAGAGTCTGGTTGACTGGCAGATCTGGAAGAGTCTGGTTGACTGGCAGATCTGGAAGAGTCTGGTTGACTGGCAGATCTGGCAGCGCTGGGCAGACTTGCGGCGCTGGGCAGACTGGCGGCGCTGGGCAGACTGGCGGCGCTGGGCAGACTGGCGATGCTGGGCAGACTGGCGGCGCTGGGCAGACTGGCGGTGCTGGGCAGACTGGCGGTGCTGGGCAGACTGACGACGCTGGGCAGACTGACGACGCTGGGCAGACTGGCGGTGCTGGGCAGACTGGCGGTGCTGGGCCGACTGGCGATGTTGGGCAGACTGGCGATGCTGGGCAGACTGACGGCGCTGGGCAGACTGGTGACGCTGGGCAGACTGGGGGCACTGGCGGCGCTGGGCAGACTGGCGGCACTAGCTGCTCCATATAGGCTGACAGCTCTGGCGGCTTCTTACAGACTGACCGCTCTGGCGGCTCCGTGCTGACTGGCAGCTCCTTGCAGACTGGCAGCTCCTTACAGACTGACAGCTCCGTGCAGACTGACTGCTCCGTGCAGACTGACAGCTCCTTGCAGACTGGCAGCTCCATGCAGACTGGCAGCTCCATGCAGACTGGCTGCTCTATGCAGACTGACAGCTCTGGCTGCTTCATGCAGACTGACAGCTCTGGCTGCTCCATGTAGACTGGCTGCTTCATGCAGACTGGCAGCTCGGGCTGCTTCATGTAGACTGACAGCTCTGGCTGCTCCATGTAGACTGGCTGCTTCATGCAGACTGGCAGCTCGGGCTGCTTCATGTAGACTGACAGCTCTGGCTGCTCCATGCAGACTGACAGCTCTGACTGCTCCATGCAGACTGACAGCTCTGGCTGCTTCATGCAGACTGGCAGCTCTGGCTGCGCTGAACAGGCGGGAGACTCCTGCAGCGCTGTGTCGGAGGAAGGCTCTGGCTGCGCTGAACAGGCGGGAGACTCCGGCAGCGCTGGAGATGAGGAAAGCTCTAACAGCGCTAGATAGGCGGGAGACTCCGGCAGCGCAGGAGAGGAGAAAGGCTCTGGCTGCGCTAAACAGGCGGGAGGCTCCGGCAGCGCTGTAGAGGAGGAAGGCTCTGGCTGCGCTGAACAGGCGGGAGGCTCCGGCAGCGCTGTAGAGGAGAAAGGCTCTGGCTGCGCTAAACAGGCGGGAGACTCCAGCAGCGCAGGAGAGGAGAAAAGCGCTGGCTGCGCTGAACAGGCGAGGCACACTGAAGGCCTGGTGCGTGGTGCTGGAACTGGTGGTACTGGATCGAGGACACGCACAGGAAGCCTGGTGCGGGGAGCTGCTACCGGAGGGCTGGGGTGTGGAGGTGGTACTGGATAGACCGGACCGTGCAGGCGCACTGGAGCTCTTGAGCACCGAGCCTGCCCAACCTTACCTGGCTCGATGCCCACTCTAGCCCGGCCGATACGAGGAGCTGGAATATACCGAACCGGGCTGTGCACCCGCACTGGAGACACCGTGCGCTCCACAGCATAACACGGTGCCTGCCCGGTCTCTCCAGCCCCGGTAAGCACAGGGAGTTTGCGCAGGTCTCCTACCTGGCATAGCCATACTCCCTGTGAGCCCCCCCCCCAAGAAATTTTTGGGGCTGACTCTCGGGCTTCCATCCGCTCTGCCGTGCTAGCTCCTCATAATGCCGCCTCTCTGCTTTTGCTGCCTCCAGCTCGGCTTTGGGGCGACAATAATCTCCAGGCTCATTCCAGAGTCCTTTACCGTCCAATTCCTCCTCCCATGTCCATTTCTCCAGGTGGTGCAACCTCTCCCACTGTAGCTGCTGCTGCTCCTGCTGCTGCTGCCTCTGTTGCCTCTTCTCCTGTTGCTCCTTTGGGCGGCTACACTCCCTGGTTTAGCCCAGGGTCCTCTCCCGTCGAAGATCTCCTCCCATGACCAGAAATCCTTGTTGAGCATCTCCTTTTTCGGCTGCTCCTTCCTGTTGACAAGCCGCTTGGTCCGTTGGTGGTGGGTGATTCTGTAACGGTTTTCATATAGTGGTGATGAAGGAGAGTCGGACCAAACTGCAGCGTGTCGATTGCGATCCATGTTTAATATAACAAAGAAACACGAACTTACAAAAACAATAAACGAAACCGAAACAGCCTATCTGGTGCAAACTAACAGAGTACACATAGGACACTAAGGACAATCACCCACGACAAACTCAAAGAATATGGCTGCCTAAATATGGTTCCCAATCAGAGACAACGATAAGCACCTGCCTCTGATTGAGAACCACTCCAGACAGCCATAGACCTTGCTAGACAACCCACTAAGCTACAATCCCAATACCACCACCAAAACCCCAAGACAAACACACCACAATTACAAAAACCCCATGCCACACCCTGGCCTGACCAAATACATAAAGATAAACACAAAATACTTTGACCAGGGCGTGACAAATTAACCCTGTAACCATGCCGAATTAACCCTGTAACCATGCCGAATTAACCCTGTAACCATGCCGAATTACCCTGTAACCATGCCGAATTACCGTGTAACCATGCCGAATTAACCCTGTAACCATGCCGAATTAACCCTGTAACCATGCCGAATTACCCTGTAACCATGCCGAATTAACCCTGTAACCATGCCGAATTAACCCTGTAACCATGCCGAATTAACCCTGTAACCATGCCGAATTAACCCTGTAACCGTGCCGAATGAATGCATCAAAAATAGAAGTTGATCCATAATACTGTACGTCGATGTTCGAATGGAAAATATGAGATCTTGTGTTAGATCAGGGTTTCCCAAACTGGGTCCCGGGGAACCGCCTGGGTGAACGTTTTGATTCAAATAATCTAGGCTTGATGATGAGTTGGTTATTTGAATCACCTATGTAGTGCTAGGGCTAAAAACCAAGACATGCACCCAGGGGGAGGCCCCAGGACCCAGTTTGGGAAACCCTGTGTTAGACAACCAACCATTTGTATGTTAGATCAATATTTGACCTGTTCTACCATCCTGCAACACCCTGTTACTGTCAAACTTCCTGCCACTCATTGCTTTTTACCCCTCCTCCCCCTCACACACTCACTCCCTCGCTCACTCACACACTCACTCACTCACTCACTCACTCACTCACTCACTCACACACACACACACACACACACACACACACACACACACACACACACACACACACACACACACACACACACACACACACACACACCATGCATGTTTTCATACAACCAGACCTCCTATCCCTCAAAACCCTCTATCCCTCCAGATCTCCTATCCCTCCAGACCCCCTATCCCTCCAGACCTCCTATCCCTCCAGACCTCCTATCCCTCCATACACCCTATCCTTCCAGACCTCCAGACCCCCTATCCCTCCAGACCTCCTATCCCTCCAGACCCCCTATCCCTCTAGACTTCCTATCCCCCAGACCCCCTATCCCTCCAGACTTCCTATCCCCCAGACCCCCTATCCATCCAGACCCCCTATCCCTCCAGACCTCCTATCCCTCCAGACCCCCATCCCTCCAGACCTCATATCCCTCCAGACCTCCTATCCCTCCAGACCTCTATCCCTCCAGACCTCCTATCCCTCCAGACCTCCTATCCCTCCAGACCTCCTATCCCTCCTATCCCTCCAGACCCCCTATCCCTCCAGACCCCCTATCCCTCCAGACCTCCTATCCCTCCAGACCCCCTATCCCTCCTGACCTCCTATCCCTCCAGACCTCCTATCCCTCTATCCCTCCAGACCTCCTATCCCTCCAGACCTCCTATCCCCCTATCCCTCCAGACCTCCTATCCCCCTATCCCTCCAGACCTCCTATCCCTCTAGACCTCCTATCCCTCTAGACCTCCTATCCCTCCAGACCTCCTAACCAGAGCCTGTAGATGAATGTCTGTAGCTGAAAATCCAGAAGCATTAGGCTAATGCTAGAAGCAGTAATGGACTCATATCCGGCATGAACATGCAGACACAGCACACATCACATTGGTTAAGATGTTTAACATGGCCACTTACTCTGTGTGTGTGTGTATGTGTGTATCTTTACAGGAGAAGAGGAAGAGGCAGACAGAGATCGAGAACAAGAGGAGACAGCTGGAAGATGACAGAAGACAGCTTCAACACCTAAAGGTACACACACACGCACGCACACACACACGCACGCGCGCGCGCGCACACACACACACACGCACGCACGCACACACACACAAGCCTTTGTCTCTGTTTAGTACCAGATAGAAACACACTTGGCTGTCACAGTCTGTTAACACAAGCTAGGAGATAAAGCCTGCTTCGATGCACACTACATAGCCTCCCTGTTATCTCCCCTCTAGCTGACTTGACCAAAGCTAAAATAGCCCTTTGATAACCCTTCACACACTGACTGAAGCACCAGCCTCTGATAAAGTAGTGTGTGTTAGAACACCACCAATGACCTTGTGTGCTCCCATTCCTGTCTTCTCTGTGTGTGGCTAAAACGGGGTACAGAATGTGTATGAGAGTGGTTTCCTGCTCAGAGGGAGTGGGTCACAAATCTGTTTCCTCTGACCAACCCTCTATGGATTGTCTCTAGACACACACACGTACACACACCGTCACACACACACACACACAATGAGTTCTACAGCGGCTGTTTCTAATTAGGTGTCTTTTGTGATGATGTAATGCAGCCTGGAGATTTTGTGATGTAACCATGGAGACCTGCACACGTATGGTAGAGAAGTAAAAGTTTGAGAGTAGAGTAAGGTGTGTGTGTGTGTATGAGTGTGTGTGTGTGTTCCTTCCATTGTCAGTAGTGTAAGTATTTTTTACACCAGAACAATGAACAGCGTGCTGAGCTGGGGAGGGGTGTGTATATCCAATTATGGCGGTGGGGGGAAGGGGAGACACTGCTGATAGCTGCTTTACTGGGGGAAAATGTACTTACTAGGTCTGATGTGTGGTTGTCCCACCTAGCTATCTTAAGATGAATGCACTAACTGTAAGTCGCTCTGGATAAGAGAGTCTGCTAAATGACTCAAATGTAAATGTAAAATGGAGGGAGAGAGAGAAATATTGAAGAGAGAGGGAGGATCGTTATGCAGCATTATGGGAAACGTATATACATATTTGCTTAATGGAGAGAGAGAGACAGAAGAAGAACGTGATGGATGAGAGACAGTGAAGTAGAGAGAGGGGGGGGGAGGAGAGAGGGGGGTGGATGGATGGATGAGGAAAAGGGGAGTGTTGTTTGTATATTCTTCATCATATGGTTGGAATGCACATAAAACAGACAGGAGAATGCTGGGGAGAGAAGGACTACTCCTTTTTCCTGGAGCTGGTCTAGCTGACAGGAGAATGCTGGGGAGAGAAGGACTACTCCTTTTTCCTGGAGCTGGTCTAGCTGACAGGAGAATGCTGGGGAGAGAAGGACTACTCCTTTTTCCTGGAGCTGGTCTAGCTGACAGAAGAATGCTGGGGAGAGAAGGCCTACTCCTTTTTCCTGGAGCTGGTCTAGCTGACAGGAGAATGCTGGGGAGAGAAGGCCTACTCCTTTTTCCTGGAGCTGGTCCAGCTGACAGGAGAATGCTGGGGAGAGAAGAGAAGGCCTACTCCTTTTTCCTGGAGCTGGTCTAGCTGACAGGAGAATGCTGGGGAGAGAAGGCCTACTCCTTTTCCTGGAGCTGGTCTAGCTGACAGGAGAATGCTGGGGAGAGAAGGCCTACTCCTTTTTCCTGGAGTTGGTCTGGCTGACAGAAGAATGCTGGGGAGAGAAGAGAAGGCCTACTCCTTTTTCCTGGAGCTGGTCTAGTTGACAGAATGCTGGGGAGAGAAGAGACAGCCTACTCCTTTTTCCTGGAGCTGGTCTAGCTGACAGGAGAATGCTGGGGAGAGAAGAGAAGGCCTACTCCTTTTTCCTGGAGTTGGTCTGGCTGACAAGAATGCTGGGGAGAGAAGAGAAGGCCTACTCCTTTTTCCTGGAGCTGGTCTAGTTGACAGGAGAATGCTGGGGAGAGAAGAGAAAGCCTACTCCTTTTTCCTGGAGCTGGTCTAGCTGACAGTAGAATGCTGGGGAGAGAAGAGAAGGCCTACTCCTTTTTCCTGGAGCTGGTCTAGCTGACAGGAGAATGCTGGGGAGAGAAGGCCTACTCCTTTTTCCTGGAGCTGGTCTAGCTGACAGGAGAATGCTGGGGAGAGAAGGCCTACTCCTTTTTCCTGGAGTTGGTCTGGCTGACAGAAGAATGCTGGGGAGAGAAGAGAAGGCCTACTCCTTTTTCCTGGAGCTGGTCTAGCTGACAGGAGAATGCTGGGGAGAGAAGAGAAGGCCTACTCCTTTTTCCTGGAGCTGGTCTAGCTGACAGGAGAATGCTGGGGAGAGAAGAGAAGGCCTACTCCTTTTTCCTGGAGCTGGTCTGGCTGACAGAATGCTGGGGAGAATGGAGCTGGTCTAGTTGACAGGAGAATGCTGGGGAGAAAGAGAAAGCCTACTCCTTTTTCCTGGAGCTGGTCTAGCTGACAGTAGAATGCTGGGGAGAGAAGAGAAGGCCTACTCCTTTTTCCTGGAGCTGGTCTAGCTGACAGGAGAATGCTGGGGAGAGAAGAGAAGGCCTACTCCTTTTTCCTGGAGCTGGTCTACGTAGCTGACAGTATCGCTGCCTGAAATATACACTTAGAAAAAATGGTTCAGAACCCTTTTTTGGTTCCAGGTAGAACTATTTTGGGTTCCATGTAGAATCCTCTGTGGAAAGTGTTCTACATGGTACCGAAAGGGTTCTACCTATAACCAAAAAGGGTTCTTCAAAGTGTTCTCCTATGGGGACAGCCGAAGAACCCTCATTGGTTCTAGATGGCACCTTATTTTTCTAAGAGTGTACATACCCTAAATACCTTCCTCTGTGAGCATGGGATTGAACCTCTATTTCCTACTGTCTCTCTACCCTCTCTCTATGCCCTTGCTCATTCTATTCTACCTGTGTGTGTGTGTGTGTAGTCGAAGGCTCTGAGAGAGCGCTGGTTGTTGGATGGGGCTCCAGAGGAAGATGAGACTCAGAGACGTATTCAGGAGGACGAAGAGAGGACTAAGGCACTAGAGAAGAGCATCCTCTGGTTAGTACACACACATACATACACACATACGCACGCACGCACACACACACACACACACACGCATGCACGCACGCACACACACACACACCGTTGCCGGTCATGTTGTCGATAAAGCAAAGTAACTCTTTACTTTCTCTTTAATACTCTTTCTCCACACACTCCATTCATGTGTAATTAATGTGTGTGTGTGTGCATGCGTGTGTGTGTGTGTGTGTGTGTGTGCGTGTGTGTGTGTGTGTGCGTGTGTGTGTGTGTGTGTGCGTGTGTGTGTGCGTGCGTGTGTGTGTGTGCGTGCGTGTGTCTGTGTCAGCCTGGAGCAGGAGATAGAGGAGCTGGAGAATCCGGTCGTGACCAAAGAGAACAGAGGAGGTCAGTTCTACAGTTAATAAACTGCTAACATTCTGATCATTATTGTCCATGTGGTATTGCATTGTTTCCATTTGTTGAAATTACCAAAAATGTACCAACATTTACTGATTATATGATGCAAACTATTTTTATATGACGGGACTTTATTCACATAAAAACAGTTGGATGGAAACCTGGCTAGATTTTTGTTCATGTAGAGCCTAACCAGCTCCCCCCCTCTCTCTTCTCTCCCCCTCTCTATTTCCCCCCTCTCCCCTCTCCCTTCTCTCCACCTCTCTCCTCTCCCTTCTCTCCCCAGCTGTAAATGGAGTATCACAGAACCAGAGTCCTAGAAGAGAACTAACAGGAGTAGAAGCCAAGCTGTTGGGTCCCAGTCCAGACCAGGCCAGCGCTGAGAACCCTGTTACCCTGGTCTTCATGGGCTATACAGCTCTGGAGGGTGAGACAGCAGGGGAGGCAGGGGGGACAGAGGGTGGAGACGGCTCAGTCAAGGCGGAGTTTGTGATGCTACCAGACGGGGAGGTGAAGGGGGTAAGAGAGGGGGAGACAGAGACCCAGGCAGCAGCCAATGGGAGTACGGGTGAGAAGGGGGAGGCAGGGGGAAATGGGGGAGGAGGGGAGGAGGGGGAGAAGGAGAAGAAACAGAGTTGCAAGTGTTGCACAGTCATGTGAGTGTTTGTGTGTGTGTGTGTGTGTGTGTGTGTGTGTGTGTGTGTGTGTGTGTGTGTGTGTGTGTGTGTGAGAGAGAGTTTGTGTGTGTGTGTGTGTGTGTGTGTCAGAGGAAGAGAGACTTGAGTGCGTACGTGTGTATGCGTGTCTGATCACACACTTATCAGGACTACAAAACCAAACAGTCCGACTCCTCCTGCCAAGCAGCAAAAACTACAGCCAACACCAACCATATACAGCCAACAGACACTGGAGAATCAGTACTACTTTGTATTACTGTAGTAGTACTACAACAACAACCTACAGCCAGGACAATATACACTAGACTATGTACTACTCTAGTACTACAATAACAACCTACAGCCAGGACAATATACACTAGACTATGTACTACTCTAGTACTACAATAACAACCTACAGCCAGGACAATATACACTAGACTATGTACTACTCTAGTACTACAATAACAACCTACAGCCAGGACAATATACACTAGACTATGTACTACTCTAGTACTACAATAACAATCTACAGCCAGGACAATATACACTAGACTATGTACTACTCTAGTACTACAATAACAATGGGGAAATCTGAAATGGAACCCTATTCCCTATAGTACTTTGGGCCAAAACACTCCCACAGTGCACTAGTATAGGAAAAGGGCTGCTGTTTCAGATGCAGCTAGTACCTCCAGACTGATCAAACAAAACCTCCCTCACTGTGTACTGCTATCGTACTACTATTTACTACAATGTATTTCTTCTGATATGGATCATTCTTTTATTTTGATTGCTATTTTTATATTTTTCTGTCTTGACATTTATAGTGTATTCTGTGTGTTCTTCTGTATGCTATTCTATTAATATTATCTTTATTATTGAACTGGATGTGCCGTCACGTTATTGTTGAAAAGAAAATGTAGCAGGTCTTTGTATTGTAATGTGTCTGCTATCGGAGCCATCTGGAAAATGTCTATCATTGTTTTTTAGTCCAGAATATGAAGAAGACATACATTTTGTATATTTCTCTGTGTATCGAGCATTTATCAGTCAGTTTCATATTATATTGTCTCTGTAATATAGTTTCACAGTGTGAACAGTATTCAAATATGTTGATATCAAGTTTTATACAATGTATTTATTGGTTTGGTTTCTGCCAAATCATAGCCAGCCACACTCTGCATGCAAGCTTGTACCATCATCACAAATCAATAGGTAAACCAATCAATCAATTCATCAATCAGCCACACCATGTCGTCTGGTACATCTCAGATAACATTATTATCTCTGTTTTAAACTGTCCATCCCATGTCGTCATCTCTATCTCATCATCTCAAGTCATTTATACTCTACTTACATCTAGTAATCTATTGATCTCTACTAATCTCCTCATTAGACTCACTATGACACTGTGCAACTCATAAACACATTTCACTATTTTATTTTTTATAAATGGAAAGGATTCACTGTTTGAGTCAAGCCCGGTGATTGTTTTAATGCTGATGCTTGTGAATTTTGTTGAGTCCGTGATGTTGAATCTTCTGATGTAGCATTAACTCTAACTCTGATCGTAATACTTCTCATCAGGTCTGATCAGTATCATTGATAACTATATCCATCATCACGGCATATTGCTTAACATGAATGTAATAATGGGTTCTATTGGGATCGAAGGGAAGGTGAAACCTGTCGTCAGCAGAATAAACCTTCCATTCCCAGAGACTCTCTGGTGTCTGTGTGTTCCATTACCCTGCTCTACAGTGTACACTAGGGGAAAGAGAAAGGGTGGGGTCTGGGATGAGAGAGGGAGGGAGGAGGGAGAGAAGGGAGACTGGAGAGGATAGGTTGAATGAAGTGAAATAGAAAGGGGAGAGGGAGGTGGAGAGAGAAGGTGGGGTTAGGGAGAGAGAGAGAGAGAGAGAAAGAGATTACAGATCTCTCACTGGAACCAGGGAGTGTGATGGTCTTGGGTTAGCTGGGGTTGTTTATGGGTTAGATCCACACACCATATACTACCTCTGCTTTTTTATGCATTGGAAATAGTAACAACTGTTTCAAACCCCTTAATACAACAACAACAAAAACAAGCGAAAAACACCTGGGTCAAAGTCTGTGAAATGCTTTTGATTACCCAGCGTGGAGTTGGTACCTAAATGACAATTCCATTGGTTTCCATTGTATCCAACATGCTAATCTGCTGCTGAAGTATGAAGAACGTTGACATTTTGACCCAGCCAGGTCTGGTTCAGAGTCCCGAAGTTACCGAAATCACACAGCTGCTCCTCCTCAGTCAGCCCTGTAATAAACAAATTTTGCCATCTGTTGGTCAATGCATGAATTTACAACCCTGTATGGAATTTGTATTTTCTGAACTACATGAACTGATTGTGAAACAGGAAAGAAGCAGCATTCGTTGTTTAGTTGCACAGGTTTGCGAGTCAGCTATCCGATACTAGAACATAATAAATCAATGTGTGTCAATGAAAACCATTCTTCGTTATTTTTTCAGGTAAACAAATGCAAAGCAATAGTATGGTTTCACAGTT
The DNA here is from genome assembly GCF_018296145.1 of Oncorhynchus tshawytscha. Lineage (NCBI taxonomy): Eukaryota > Metazoa > Chordata > Actinopteri > Salmoniformes > Salmonidae > Oncorhynchus > Oncorhynchus tshawytscha. The sequence goes on along the minus strand of NC_056442.1, from coordinate 3,757,892 downwards.
ATTTTGGTCAAGTTTCGGCCAAGAACTCTAAGAGAGTGTTACACCCACCCTTTAATGAACCAATCAAATTGCGATGCTAGGCGTAAGTGCCCGCCCATTTCGGGTTCTTCCAAGTATCTGGACCAATCAACGAACGCCTCGGTGAATTCAGCCATTTTGTATGAAAATCAAGGAAACCTGCCGCCGCTCCAGAGACCTGTGGATTATATCGAACGATGGAAGGGTGAGTGAAAAAGATGTAGTTTCATGTCGAAAAGAAACGGAAATACTCTAACCGTAGTTTGATTTTTTTTTTTAAATATATATTTTTATATACAGCCATGCTGTTATGGAATCTGTTTACTATATTTGTGTTTTCTAGTAGTTCAACGTTTAGTTTGAGACGAGATGATGCTTGAGACTTTCAAACAAGGCTAGCTAGTTAGCATTGTCTGCGCGTGAGCGTGTCCGGAAGAGATGCGAACTAGTTGAAGTTAAGACTTAATAAGGGTTGTTTTAAAAAAAAGTATTATACTGCAAATAACAATAAAAACGCTAGTTGCAGTATTTTCATGTCGACGAAAAATAACCACCTTTTAAAGTATTGCCAAATGTAGTTTTAAAAAACGCCCATCTTGAATCAACGTGTCTTTGTAGCTAGTTTCCGCATTCCATATGTGCGCTCGTGTTTGTGGAAGGCGAATGTCGTGTGTTCAGGATTAGGTTGAATTGTCGAATAACTCTGGTTATTAGCTGGTCAGGGGACATTTCAATTCAACGAAGTGAACTAACGCAACTTTTCACGAGTCAATTCCGTTTCTAGCTAACTATGAACTTCATAAAGTTAGTAACTAAACTCCCCCTTTCGTCCTGTATTTTCTCGTCTCCTCTCTTTTCCCCCCCTTTGTCTCAACAGACACAAGTTAGATGCTGATCTGTATCCTATGGGACCTGGCTACGTCACAGACATAGAGTAAGTCTGCTGATAGTTTTATATTTACAACCAATCTAACATTTACAATCAATCTAGAATGTAATGTAACATTTTGAGTGATTTGCTTATTGGTTGATCTTTTAGGGAAATGCACCCTGCCCTCTTTGGAGTAACTCAAATGAGTAACCCTCCTTTTCTCTCTCTCCCCAGTGTCTCAGTGGGTACCAAGGTAGGCATCTTTTCATTCACAATTGAATTCCTTATTTTTTTCTCTGTCTTTACCCCTGTCTTCTGTGCTAAAATGTTGGTTAAAGTCTCTCTCCTCTCTGGCTGTTAGCATGAGTGTCTTCTCATTGTCTCTCTGTCCCAGTCAGTTTTCTAGCCTGGCTGTAACAGTAGCTGTATTGTAGAGAGATGGAGTGAGGCTGCTGGGCCACTCCAGACGTGAGCACCATTGACTGACTGACACAGAGCTGTTTCATTAACTGTAGTCTGTATGAGCAAGACCATCTGTCTGACAGACTGCTCCTCTCCAGCCATAACTCTGTTAATACATTTACCCAGGTCGTATTTGTTGGTGCAAGTAGCAAAACCTTTTGCAACAGAAAATGGAAACAAGTTTGTTATTGAGCATGTTCATGTTTTCTTCCAGTTAGTGCTTAGTGAATACAACCCAGCTAGGCCTGTCTCTGTCTCCATGATGTATGTGGTTATGATCATTGTGAATGTTCCTTTCTCTTCCAGAGGGGATCTGATGAACTCTTCTCCTCCTACATCATGACCCCAGGTGTGTGTGTGTAGCTGATGGGTTAATCAGAATGTTCTGTGCTGTTCTCTAGTAGCAAATGGTGCTAACGGTAAGAAGTTAAATTAAAAAGGTGTCTGTTTGTAGCCAACGGTAATGACAGTAAGAAGTTCAAAGGTGAGATGCGGAGCCCCAGCGCTCCATCGCGTGTCATCCACCTGCGCCAGCTGCCCGGGGACATCCAGGATTCTGAGGTCATCAGCATGGGAATGCCCTTTGGGAAGGTCACCAACCTTCTGATGATGAAGGGAAAGAACCAGGTACACGTGCACACTACAGATCCTTTACCCTAAAGGTGTTCTCACACACACTACAGATCCTTTACCCTAAAGGTGTACTCACACACACTACAGATCCTTTACCCTAAAGGTGTTCACACACCCGGCTGATCGTGTGTGTGTGTGTGTGTGTAGGCGTTCCTGGAGATGAACACTGTGGACCAGGCTCAGACCATGGTGAACTACTACGCTACGGTCACCCCCCTCATCAGGCAGCAGCCTGTATTCATGCAGTACAGCAACCACAAGGAACTCAAGACCGACAACTCACCTAACCAAGTGGTAAGAGGACACTTCCACCATTGAACCATACCAATATGAGACTCACTAACTTGTATGTCTGTAGCACATTTGTCAAATCAGTTTCTTTGTCATATGCAGAGGTTACAGCATAGTGCCCACAGTACAATGTAATAAGTATATGTTTGTCCCCCCCTCCAGAGAGTCCAGGCAGCACTGCAGGCAGTGAATGCTGTCCAGGGTGGCACCATGTTGGGCTCTACCATGTCTGGTATGGGGGGTGTAATGGGTGCTACCATGTCAGTTGGAGGGGGAGAGATGGGAGCCAGAGGCATGGCCACCCAGAGCCCTGTCCTTAGAGTCATAGTGGAAAACCTCTTCTACCCCGTCACACTGGAAGTCCTGCACCAGGTACGCACACTCCTCCAGTGTTTCTTAGTCATGAGTGTGTTCAAATGGTGTTCTTTTGCTTGTTGTCAAAATGCCTGCAGAAGGGATGTAACCTGTGTGTGTTCTCCCCTGTAGATCTTCTCCAAGTATGGGTCTGTTCTGAAGATCATCACCTTCACTAAGAACAACCAGTTCCAGGCTCTGGTCCAATACGCTGACCCCATGACGGCACAGCACACCAAAATGGTGCGTACACCCCCCTCTAGTAAACCTCTGATTTCTCCATCTCTCTCTCTCTGCCGTCTCCAGATGGTCAGAACATCAATAATAGATGATGTAAATGGACTTGCCTGAACTTCCACACCCCCAATCCCTCTGTGTCTCTGCAGTCTCTAGACGGTCAGAACATCTATAACGGTTGCTGTACTCTGAGGGTGAGTTTCTCCAAGCTGACCAGCCTCAATGTGAAGTTTAACAACGATAAGAGCCGTGACTACACCAGACCTGACCTTTCTACTGGAGAGCAACACAACCCTCAGCCTGGAATGGACCAGCACGCGATGGCTGCTGCCGCTTTCGGTAACACACACACACTTTAGACCGGTGTTTCTCAAACTTTTTTGTGCCAGGAGCGAGCACGTAGCTACCAGGGTGCTCTTCTGGAGACTGTCAAACTGACACTGAAATTAGATTCATGTCTTTTTCCCTCTCCCACCTTCTCTCTTTCCAGGGTCTCCAGGTCTGATCTCAGCATCTCCTTATGGACACGGATTCCCCCAGGCCTTCACTTTACAGCAGGCTGCAGGTACATCCCCACATTAACACAGTCAGCTGGTTCACTCTACCTGTAGCCTACTACAAACCCGTTCTTACTCCGTTTATTACATAGCTATTGCTACATTGTCAAATCATCGGTCGGTCCACTCCAGCTGCACAGGTTGGCCTCGGTGCTTGAGATATTGCGTGTGTTTCTTTGTATGTGCCTAGGCTTGTCTATGCCCGGTGCCTTGGCGTCATTCGGTATGGGTCCAGGGGGCATGGCCGCTAGTCGTCTCGGCCTGCAAGCCCTCGGCGGTGGAGGAGGACAAGCTGGCGTCCTATTGGTCAGCAACCTCAACCCAGAGGTCAGGACTGTTACTACCCACACACTCTTTCTCTCACCCACAAGCACACCAGTGTACATCCTTTCTCTATCGTACAAGCACACCAGAGTCAACTTTTCCTCTGGGCCCTTTAAATGGGTGTCTCCACAGTTTAGAACGAACAGTCTTCTGTTGTCTTCCATTTCATGGCTTCCTTTTTGTCTATTCTCGAGTTGCTGGAGACACAATAATCCTTATATAGAGACACCCCCCCATGTTATTGTACTGTGTTATCTGACCTGTTGCATTGTTAATCTCTCTTTTCTCCTCCTAATGTTGCCATAGTGACAGTGTTTTAATTTAGACACTTGTGTTTACTGACCTTGTTCTTTTCTTTACCTCCTTTTCTTTTTTATTCTCTCCCTCCCCATCTCATCCTGCTCTTTGCCCTTTATAAAAACTCACTCCTCTGCCAACTGTCTGTCTTCTCATCTCTCTATCTCTCTCCCTTTATCTCTCCCTCCTCCATGTGATCCTCCCGTGGACCTCTTGGCTGCTGACTGCTGGACTCCATCCCTCCATCCCTGACTCCACTCTCCTCCCCCACTTTACCCCTGTCCCCTCCCTCTTTCTCTCTCCCCCTCCCTGGTTCCTCTACCTCCCCCTGCTGTTTATAAAGAGCGTTACACCAAACTGCCTCTTTATTCTCTTTGGTATGTTATCAGCCTTTCGTTTCCCTTTATGACTTTAGATTTTACATTTACCTACTGTTACCAATAATATTATATCATCACTGTACCTACCTCATTCAGTCTTCATTTACCCTTATATTGACCTAAATATTTATTTTATTATTTTATCATTCTTTAATCTGTTTCACTTTATATATATTTAATTACCAATTGGTACTGAATCTATCTGTTACCTGGGCTGGTTTTCATGTTGTGGTCTGTCTGCCTGTTGGTCGGTCTGTCTCTGAATCAGAAATCCAAGCTCTCCTTTACATGAATCAGTCGTTTCATTTCAATGGCCAGAAACTGAGTAGTGTGGTGGTATAGAACCTGTTGTCTGGGCATTACAGTAGTCTAGTCTTTCTGCTGTTGATCAAGGCGATCACATTACAACACTGACATTACAACTAAGTATTTTTCTTCATGAAAAATGCATCTGGTTTGGAGTGTGTGCTGTGTTTTAACCTGTGTGTGTTTTCCAGGTGTGTATGGCGACGTGATGAGAGTGAAGATTCTGTTCAATAAGAAGGACAACGCTCTGGTCCAGATGGCTGATGGCACACAGGCTCAGCTAGGTACTGTGTGTATGGGACCATGCGTCTATGTGTTGTTGTGTGCGTTGCAGTAGTTAGTAGCACGTGTGTGTGTGTGTTCTGTTGTTTGACGGGCTTGTCTTCTCCTCAGCGATGAGCCACCTGAACGGGGTGCGTCTTCATGGCCGGTCTCTACGTGTCTCCATGTCTAAACACACCACCGTACAGCTGCCCAGAGAAGGTATGTACACACACTACCTTGTCTAAACACACTGCTGCCCAGAGAAGGTATGTACACACACTACCATGTCTAAACACACAGCTGCCCAGAGAAGGTATGTACACACACTACCATGTCTAAACACACAGCTGCCCAGAGAAGGTATGTACACACACTACCATGTCTAAACACACAGATGCCCAGAGACGGTATGGGCCGTCTAACATCCACTACTGTTGTGTCATGACATGTTCTACTCTATCCTATTCAAGGCCATGAGGACCAGGGGTTGACTAAGGACTATGCCACCTCTCCTCTCCACCGTTTTAAGAAGCCTGGCTCCAAAAACTACAACAACATCTACCCTCCCTCTGGCACACTGCACCTCTCCAACATACCGTACGTACACACACACAACATCCCCTTTATGTTTGATTGTCCTATTGCTTTCTCCTAATGCTTTCTCTTTCTCTCTAGTCCTGCAGTAGGAGAGGAGGATCTGAAGGCTTTGTTCAGCAGTTCAGGAGCTTCAGTCACAGCCTTCAAGTTCTTCCAGTAAGTCTCAACACCAAACTATACTTTTATGACATCACTACCTATGATCAAATCAAACATTATTTGTCACATGTGCCGAATACAACAAGTGTAGACTATACCGTGAAATGCTTACTTACAAGCCCTTAACCCAACAGTGCAGTTCAAGAAGAGTTAAGAAAATATTTACCAAGTAGACTAAAACACAATAACAAGTTATATACAGGGAGCACCGGTACCAAGTCAGTGTGTGTGTGTGTGTGTGTGGGGGGGGTTACAGGCTAGTTGAGGTAATTGATGTGCTTGTCTTTGACATCTTTACCTAATGATGCAATAGTCTTTGTGGCATCGCTACCTGACGATGTAATGGTCTTTATGGCATTACTGCCTGATGATGTTCTAGTCTTTATGGCATCACTACCTGACGTAATGGGGAATCCTCTTTCCTGGTGTGTGTATAGGAAGGACCGTAAGATGGCTCTGATCCAGATGAGCTCAGTGGAGGAAGCTGTTGAGAGTCTCATCGAGTTCCACAACCATGACCTGGGAGAGAACCACCACCTCAGAGTGTCTTTCTCCAAATCTACCATCTAACACGATCATACACACACACACACACACCTGTAACTACAGAGTACAGACCAAACCTGTTCATCAGAATGCCTTCCACGTCGTTTGTATGTCAAGTCTTATTCCACACGAGACACACTTAATCATTCCTTTATACTTTTTAAAAAGTTTTTATCATTATTTTTACACAATTATTTACGTTTACTATGGATATAATTGGTTCATATTTTATTTTAGTAGTTCTACTTCTATGGAGGGAAACTCACAGAACTCTCCAAGATACACATCTAGTATTTCTGTTTCTACACTCTGCAGAATGCACATCTAGTATTTCTGTTTCTATACTCTTCAGAATGCACATCTAGTCTTTCTGTTTCTAGGTTACAATGTTTTATTTTTTTCCATTTGATATACTTAAAAAAAAATATTCCATTGATTAATGTTTTCTGTTTCTACTGTCTGTCCCTGGGATCTTCACCACTAGTCATATTGATCTAACAAAATGCCTTTCCGCAACAGTCTAGTGCCTTAACCAGACCAGCTGGCTAGCCTTTCCATGCTATTACATTGATTTTATAAGATTGGACTCTCAAATAAGCTTTTTCTTTGAACATCAATAATTTGATTTGAAATATATGGCTGTGGTCTTCCCTTTTGATTTCTAGATGTACACTATGCATTCCATTGTATTTTTGTAACATTAGTAGTTCTATACTCTTATCATTTTCTATACCGTTTGATATCTACCAGTCACTGCGCATCAAGTCTTAATTCTTGCTCCAGAGGTGCCACTTAAAATCATGCAGCATTTAGTCTTTAGTGCCTACTTCACCCCTACTATTTTACACACACACATGCAATACTCCAATTTTATTTCATACAGCCTTAGATATTTAGTGCCTACAACACAAATGTATTTATTACCTTTGTTCTGGCACTGACTGTCTATATATAGCTTTTGCTATAGATTCTTCTGTAGCATAAACGGTTTCATGTAGCTATTGATGGTTGATGTTATTGAGGACCAAAGTACCTACCACCCCTGCTACTTAAACGATCCTTGTCAGTTTAAAAGACAACGTTCTAAACTCTCTTTTCTCCCATTGGTTTGATTCTATGGTCCAAATCGCCTTTAGGGATTTGATTTTGTTTTCATTTTATACCTAATCAGTCAGCCACTAGATTTAAAAATTGTAATTTTGAGTGAGTTATACCTTGAATTTGTGATATTTGGTTTCTTGTCCCTTTTCTTTTTAATTACAGTTAAATTCCTCTGTTGGTAGAGTACTTTAAGCATGAATATATACTGTATGTTGACCTAGTTGATGATATCACAGTGGATAGCTGTGATGTAGTTCTGTATTCCTCTCCTGGTAACGGTTGTCGCTTTTATTTTCCATTATGGGTTTTATTGGGGTCCGGGATCAACAGGATGTGATGTCATGAAGCAGTGGGAGGGCTTTTGTCTGTCTATATTTACTGTTTTTGTACCACAGTGATTTGGATTAAAGATTCCATTTCATTCCAACATGTATATTTTGATATATAGTTAACAAACGTTGATTCCAACATGTATATTTTGTTATAAAGGTAATGCCAGCTTTCTCTGGAGGGCTGTAAAGATGAGTTTTGTATCACAAAGAAATTAAACTTAATGGAACACAGCCTTGTGTTTTTGATGTTTGTTGATTTCCAAATGGCCCCCTAGTCGCAAGGCACTACCCCTGGCCCCTACTCCCTATAGGCACACTTGTAGATCTGAAAGGATTTGAGAGGTTTTAAGCAAGCTTCTCTGACTTCTGATAGGCTTGGGAATCTGGTCAACCCCTGTATGGCCACTTGGTGGAGCCAGAGCCATGTATAGGGATACAGGATACATCACTGTATCCAGGAAAATAATATGGCACTAGGTGGAGTCATTTCTCGCTCTGATTTTCTCCCCACTGATACAGAGGTGACTTCTTCACCAATTAGAGAGGGTTAAATGCATAGAAATAAAATGAATAGAACAGGCGAATCATTGACTTGAACTAACGTTCTTTCATTCTATATCTGCATTTAATCCTATCTGATAACTATCTGGATTTCAGTTATCTTTAGAAAAACTGGGCCCTGGTGATTATCTCTGTGACATCACCTTTGTGACATTTTCTTGTGATTTTACTCCTAGGACAATGCCTTCTGTTCAGTCCTCATGTCCCACTTATAACCGTAGGGGTCTGGTGGTGGTGATGAAATAGTAGTAATTTCCCGCCCACACAGTTGGATTTTCTTCAATATACAGTACCAGTCAAAAGTTTGGACATACCTACTCATTCAAGGGTTTTTCTTTATTTTTACTATGTTCTACATTGTAGAATAGTAGTGAAGACATCACAACTATTAAATAACACATGGAATCATGTAATAATCAAGAAAGTGTTAAACAAATCAATATATTTTCTATTTGAGATTCTTCAAAGTAGCCACCCTTTGCCTTGATGACAGCTTTGCAAACTCCTGGCATTCTCTCAACCAGCTTCACCTGGAATGTTTTTCCAACAGTCTTGTAGGAGTTCCCACATATGCTGAGCACCCGTTGGCTGATTTTTCTTCACTTTGTGGTCCTACTCATCCCAAACCATCTCAGTTGGGTGATAGTGGAGGCCAGGTCATCTTATGCAGCACTCCATCACTCTCCTTCTTGGTCAAATAGCCCTTACACAGCTTGGAGGTGTGTTAGGTCATTGTCCTGTTGAAAAACAAATGATAGTCCCACTAAGCACAAACCAGATGGGATGGAGTATCGCTGAAGAATGCTATGGTAGCCATGCTGGTTAAGTGTGCCTTGAATTCTAAATAAATCAGTGTCACCAGCAAAGCACCATCACACCTCCTCCATGCTTCACAGGGGGACCACACATGCAGAGATAATTGGTTTACCTACTCTGCGTCTGACAAAGACACAGTGGTTGGAACCAAAAATCTCAAATTTAGACTCATCGGACCAAGTCTCTTCTTCTTATTGGTGTCCTTTAGTAGGGGTTTCTTTGCAATTTGAACATGAAAGCTTGATTCATGCAGTCTCTGAACAGTTGATGTTGAGATGTGTCTGTTACTTGAACTCTGTGAAGCATTTATTTGGGCTGCAATTTCTGAGGCTGGTAACTCTAATGAACTTATCCTCTGTACCATTCCCTATGGTGGTCCTCATGAGAGCCAGTTTCTTTATAGAGCTTGATGGTTTTTGCAACTGCACTTGAAGAAACTTTCAAAGGCCTTGACATTTTCCGGATTGACTGACCATGTCTCAAAGTAATGATGGACTGTCGATTCTCTTTGCTTATTTGAGCTGTTCTTGCCATAATATGGACTTGGTCTTTTACCAAATAGGGCTATCTTCTGTATACCACCCCTACCTTGTCACAACACAACTGATTGTCTCATATGCATTAAGAAGGAAAGAAATTCCACAAATTAACTTTTAACAAGGCATACCTGTTAACTGAAATGCATTCCAGGTGACTACCTCATGAAGCTAGTTGAGAGAATGCCAAGAGTGTACAAAGCTTTAATCAAGGCAAAGGGTGGCTACTTTGAAGAATCTCAAATGTAAAATACATTTGGATTTGTTTAACACTTTTTTGGTTACTAGATGATTCATATGTGTTATTTGATAGTTTTGATATCTTCACATTTATTCTACAATGTAGAAAATAGTACAAATAAAGAAAAACCCTGGAATGAGCAGGTGCATCCAAACTTTTGAATGGTACTGTATATATTTTATAACTGCCCTTGAAAAAAACGAATCCGTCATTATCCTGCATATGAAGCGGGCCAGTAACCGGCGGGTTGCCAATTCAGATCCCAGGGCTCATGGGGAATATCTGACGGGAGTGAGCAGACAGCCGGAGGGCTGCTGGCAGTGGCCTCTATCCCATGTCCTACATACTGCCTTTGCACCCTTGAGTAAGGCACTTAAGCTCACACAGCTCCAGGGTTGCTTGCGTGTTGAGTTGGGTAGAGCATCTACAAGCTACTTCATCCTCCTGCATGTGTGTTTAAACATACACGCTCCAGACCGGCAGAGAAATGGAGAGGAGCGAGACAGGAGACTAGGACGGAGGGGTAGAGGAGGGATGAGAGGTGTGTGTTTAAACATGCTTGCTCCAGACCGACAGAGAAATGGAGAGGAGCGAGACAGGAGACTAGGACGGAGGGGTAGAGGAGGGATGAGAGGTGTGTGTTTAAACATGCTTGCTCCAGACCGACAGAGAAATGGAGAGGAGCGAGACAGGAGACTAGGACGGAGGGGTAGAGGAGGGATGAGAGGTGTGTGTTTAAACATGCGTGCTCTAGACAGCCACCTTATGAATAATTCAGTCAGACAGTCAGACCACATGCAGCTGGGTCTGGGTTGTTTGGGTTAGGATAGTTAGTTTATTATTAATTTATTTAGGTTATGATGGTTAGTTTATTATTAATTTATTTAGGTTATGATGGTTAGTTTATTATTAATTTAGGTTAGGATGGTTACTTTATTCAAATAACATTTTTATTGGTCACATACACATTTAGTGGATGTAGCAAAAGGCTTGTTATTCATTTATTTTGGTTATGATGGCAATAATGGTTAGTTTATTATTAATTTATTTTGGTTATGATGCTTAGAATGGTTAGTTTATTATTAATTTATTTTGGTTATGATGCTTAGAATGGTTAGTTTATTATTAATTTATTTAGGTTATGATGGTTAGAATGGTTAGTTTATTATTAATTTATTTAGGTTATGATGGTTAGAATGGTTTATTACACAGAGCAGACCCAGTATGCCAGTAGATGTATTATTTTACAGCTGTATTTGGGTTATATTGGTTATGATGGGAGTATATATATATATATAGGTATGTTCATACAGATAAGTATTTATTCTTACAATACTCTTAATACTTTGATTATATACATTCTTGCAGCACAGATGCGCTACAATGATAACTACATTATTGTGGAACAGTACAAAGGTAGTAATACCTTAATTGTACAATAAAGGAGTAGTAACTAATTGATTACACGTTTTGTAAAGACGTAGTAACTGGATTGACAGAGATAATCTAACCTAACACTGTCAGTATTACCCATGTTATGTATATGTGGAGTTTAATACAGCTGAACTAAGCGGCTTCAGAGCCGCGAGAGCAGTGAGTCAGACACTGTCCCCAGAGCTAAGAGACTGAGAGACTCCGCCAGCTCTGAGTGAGAGGGGGAGGGAGGGGAGAGGGAGGATGGGGAGAGGGAGGGAGAGGGAGGATGGGGGGGAGGGAGGGAGGGAGAAAGAGGGAGGATAGGGAGAGGGAGGGAGAGAAGGAGGTGAAAACAAGCAGTAAGGAGATTCTGGCAGCAGCGGGAGCTGAGAATCAGATTCACCACGAGGAGTGTTGTCACTATGAGAGACTGTTGGAAGGATCGCCACGTTATTCACTCTGTCGGTCTGTCTCTCTGCCAGTCTGAGTGTGTCTCTGCCAGTCTGTGTGTGTGTCTCTGCCAGTCTCTGTGTGTTGATCCGTAAAGAACATTGTGGAGTGTGGACCATGAAGCCGAATTGTATTTTACATCCAGATCAGCAGAAACAGACAGAAGAGGAACTTGGGACGGGAGGAGCGTGATAGCTGGTGATCTCTGATGAAAACGAGCAGCAATAGCAGGACCCAACCAACCACTCTCACTGAGGAAACGATTAACCTGTCGTGGTATATTGACCGAAACGGACATCTGAAGAATATTCAAATGGAACTCCCTTAATAAAGGGAGGTGTTCAGGACCAGATAGAAACTGGCCAGTACCGAAACATCTTTCCTTCAGCACCAAAACAGAATCTGTTACTGGAGTAACTGGTCAGTACTGAAACAGAATCTGTTACTGGAGTAACTGGTCAGTACTGAAACAGAATCTGTTACTGGAGTAAACATCTTACAGAGGAACCTTCATCACCAAAAACATCATTTCTCACTGAAGAAAGTGTTCAGTACCAAAACAACTCCCTGAGGAAACTGTTACGAACCAATATATCTCTTACAGAAGACAGTTCAGTCCCAGCGAGCTGAGGGGAGTCAGGATGTTTGGTCCCCGGACGACATTAAACCCAGGTTGGATTTGGCTTCGCGTCTCATTGTGGAGTGGAGGAGAGGAGTGGAGAGAAGAGGTTTCTATTTGTGCTGATGGTGTGTGATCGAAAGAGACAGGACGACATCGTGAGATGGCTGATAATTCATCAACGCCAGCATTTATAGAAATACAGAAATATGTCAAATAATAACAATGTCTCATCAATGTAATCAATCATCAATGAACAGACAGTGGACTTAAGATAAACGTGTGGATTCAGGAGAATGAAAGTCACTAGTTTGGATGTCATATTCAGGGGAGCACAAGTTGTACAGAGAGGATAAGGGAGGACAAGTCTCAGACCCTGGCAAGAACATAGACACTCTTCCTGTATTGATTGAGTGATTTGCGCAACATGCAAGCGCAACAGGTTAGCTTTGGGCATGCTAGCGATTGGTTAGGGTAAGGTTAGCTTTGGGCATGCTAGCGATTGGTTAGCTTTGGGCATGCTAGCGATTGGTTAGGGTAAGGTTAGCTTTGGGCATGCTAGCAAAGTGGTCAAGGTTCAAGATAAGGTTTGTAAACAAAAACACGCCAAAACAACACACCTGGATTCAAACCGCATTACAAAGTCCTGGATTCAAAGTCCTGCACACTACGACCTCTGCCACCCTGTTTCCACTAACAGGCTGGAACAATCAGAATGGAATGGGATCTTTGAATGCCCAGACACTGATTGAGATGGTCCATGCACTGGATATTCCAACTCAACTGTAAACTAACATAACCAGCGAAGCAGACTTCAAGTGGACACTATGATGTTGTGTGTAACTGGTTTGAGGAGTGTGAGGTGGACGGCTCGGCCTGGTCAGAGGAGTGTGTGCACGTGTGTGACGCAGGTGGTTCTGATGTGTCTGACTGTCCTGTCTTCCTGTCTGTCCGTCTGGGCTGAAGACCAGATCATCTTCGACCACCATGCTGTCTACTGGAACAGCACAAACCCCAGGTAGGATGATACAGTCTGTGCATGTGTGTGTGTGTGTGTTTGTGTGGATGCTATAATTGAGCTGAAAGCTCCTTTTGTCTCTGATAGACAATGAGGGCATCATGCCTCCCTTTCTAGTTATTGAGTAAAGCTGATACACACGCACGCAAGCACGCACACACACACACACACACACACACACACACACACACACACACACACACACACACACACACACACACACACACACACACACACACACACACACACACACACACACACACACACACACACACACACACACACACACACACACAATGCTGTGGTTAGCTGGGTCTCATTGACATGGTGCAGAGCAGCCTCGCTCTGTCAGTCTAATGAATTCTGACAGACTGGACAGCCTCCCCCTCCCTCCCTCCCTCCCTCCCTCCTCTCTCTCTCTCTCTCTCTCTCTCTCAGGTACATATATAAACAGTGAAAGTGCTCCCACTCTATCACGGTTGAATTACCACTAACCGGCTAACAGCCCTGTCTCCCCCTGCAACACACACACACTGACGCTGCTGATTTAGTTCAGCTAACAGCTCTGTCTCTCCACAAGTGCTCAAATATTTAACAGGCAAGGAGGAAGAGTCTCCTCTCTCTCTCCTCTCTCTTTCTCTCCGTCTCTTTCCTTCTTTTTTTTCCTTTCTCACTCTGCTCTTCCCCTCCTCCCTCTGTCAACGTGCTACATCAGACAACATGCTTTGTTTGTGCAATGCTATTGTTGTATAGCTGAATTACTGTGTGATGGGAGGTTGATGGAAAAGTTTGTTTATACAGAAACAAATGAACAGGAGATGAGTTTCAAACCACACACACACACACACACACACACACACACACACACACACAGAGCTTTGTTTCTGCGAAACACACATGCACACACATTCTGTCTCTATAGCCTCAGATAATAGCCAAATCTAATCCCAGGGTTTATCCTTCAAAGTAATTATTTCCTCTCCTCCCTTTTTCCTCCCCATCCCGTTTCCTCCCGATCCCGTTTCCTCCCCATCCCGTTTCCTCCTGATCCCGTTTCCTCCCCATCCCGTTTCCTCCTGATCCCGTTTTCTCCCCATTCCGATTTCTCCGCATCACGTTTTCTCCTCTCTCTTCTGGGAGGCTTTGTGGTTCTCTCCATCCTCCTCCAGAGGTCCCTAATGATGATTGCAGAGGGTTTCATGCTATGGAATGGATGTCCTCAGAGAGAAACTGAAAGGGGAAGATAGTAGCTAGTGTGTGTGTGTCTGTGTGTGCAGAAAGGCCTACTCTCCTCTCAACTGTGTCAGACACACAGACTTAGCCATGTGCAGTCTCTCCTGTCCCCTGCACCACATTCACATCCATGTATCTGTCTCGCCCTTGTTCCCCAAGACACGCACACACTTTCTCTACTGTCCCCTGTGGCATACACAGATATATCTTTCAGTTTTTTCTGACACACACATCTTTACTATACACGTACATGTAACAGCAAACCTTTGTGTGTTTGTGTGTGTCTCTCTATCTTACTGTCTTCTCTGTTCGACATGAAACAGCCTCTGTCTGCCTGCCTGTCTGTCTGTCTGTCTGTGTGTCTGTCTTCCTTTTATTCCCACTATGACTGATGTACATCAGTTATGACAAACACTTCTAAACAGGAGACAAGAAACAGGAGACAAGACAACAAAAGCCTGTTAACGTCTCTGACCTGATTACAATACAATAATCAAAGCTTTTGGTGTGTGTGTGTGTGTGTGTTTGTGTAAGCTCTCACTACACCATTTTTACAGAGAGATAGAGGGAGGGAGACAGAGGTTGGAAGGAGAGAAGGAGAAGAGTTGTGGAATGAGAGGTGGATGAGAAAAAGTATGTGGAGAGAGACAGGAATATATGTTTTGCTGGTGTACACAATCTGTTTTCCACTTGGTTTAGCTTTACAGGTGATGTTAAACGTCTATAAAACATTTGTCAGGACTCGGAACAGCTTTCACTCAGCAAACTTTGTTAGGAAATCTGTTTTTAGTGGTGTGTGTGTGTGTTTGATATTGCAATCACATCACCACTCATTATACATTTTAAAAGATGGAGGCACTTGTCTGAAATATCCCCTTATTCTTGATCTGATCTCGCTTCACTGACAGGTCCTTCTTGAATTATGGTGACATTTGGGCACTTTGGGGAAAAAAGTACTTAATTCTTCTAGATGTGTATTTATTTCAATGTATTTAGTTACATCTTCTCATTCTAAATCAACTAACATGGTACCTTAATGACTTTAAATAACGTTTACCATTATGATAACATTGTGTCACCAGTAGGAGTATTAACACCAATGAGGGTAACACCAATGTGTCACGTGTGCTCCCTCTCCGGCCTCTAGGTCACCAGGCTGCTTGTTATGGCGCACACCTGTCACCATCGTTACGCGCACCAGCGCCTCATGAGACTCACCTGGACTCCAACACCTCCCTGATTACCTTCCCTATATATGTCACTCCCTTTGGTTCCTTCCCTATATATGTCACTCCCTTTGGTTCCTTCCCTATATATGTCACTCCCTTTGGTTCCTTCCCCAGGCGCCATTGTTTCTGTTCATGTCATTGTTTGTGTTTTTCTTGTTAAACATGGAGGCCACAAATGCTGAAATCTAAGGTCATCAATCATTTAAAAAGAATGTACTGAAGTGATATGATTAATCATTTTGCTCACAATGATATTTCCCTTCATTTAAATTCACTAACACCAAGTGGCACTTTGGATTGAAACACACCACATGATTAACTGAATCTTCAAATGTATGACGTACTTAAAGGGTGTGTTTAGCTAATCATTTTATTTAATATAGACCCCTCCCTGATAAGTTTGCCACTGGAGAGAATGCTCAAGGTTCTTGTATATCTTGCTAATCATTGATTTTCAAGGCGGTAACCAATGAAATAACACTGAGGGACACACATTATACTGGTAACTTCATAGCCTTCTTTGTTTTTATTGATCTATACAATACCTGATAGTAGATGTCAAAGATAGCAGATATATACAAGATATCTGGTGTACTGCATTAGAAACACAATATACTAGAGATATTAGATGGAAACATTCAATATTACATCGAAACATAAGAGATGGAAAGAAGGTATTCGACACAGACGCACGCACGCCCACCCACACACACGACAATGAAATGACAGGAGTGAGAAAGGAAAGAAGTAGAGAAATATACTATAAGAAAGGCAGGGACAAAGACGGGGGAGATAAAGAGATTACAGGAGGAGTTACAGGAGGAGTGTGTGAGGTATGAGTTGTGGCGTACGGCTGTGGAGCTGCATACTCACTGTTTGATCACACACACTTCAAACGCACACTTCTGTCTTCTTTCCAGATCCCAGAACTGTGTGTCTTTGTGTGTGTGTGTTAGAGATGGTGCACTGTTCTAAACTGGGTCGGTCCTAAAAACTAGACTGCTGAGAAAGTGGCGGTGCAGCTACCTTCTAACATTACTAACAGCTTTACGCTGGGCTTCTTAAAGGGATAGTTCACCCAAATGATTAAATGCCTTATTAGTTTCCTTACCCTGAAAGAGGTCCTATGGACAAGGACAGACTGTAATCCACACTTTGTGTGTGTTTACTCATGGTGACCAACCACTAACTTTAAGCATTAGTGTGTGTGTGTGTGTGTGTGTGTGTGTGTGTGTGTGTGTGTGTGTGTGTGTGTGTGTGTGTGTGTGTGTGTGTGTGTGTGTGTGTGTGTGTTTGGAAAGGGATTGTGATAGCTTATTATTCTGAAGTTTTTCTTGCTGTCTACATCTGTGAGAGAAACACAATTGGAGAGGAAATACTTGTCTGTCTGAGAGAGAGAGAGAGGTTTTCAGAGATGTGTGTGTGTGTGTGCCACAGCTGGTGAGAAAAAGCTCCCAGCAACATCTCCTCATTGGTTCAGAGTTCAAAGGCTGTTTTCTCTCTGGTTGGTGAGAAAGGGAATTACCCCCCCCCCCCACACACACTGCTGTCTTTATTAGTCTTGAGGAGGTGATGAGGCACAATTTCTCCTTCCTACTTTCTCACTAATTCAGAGAGACTGCCTGGATGTATAATTCATGTTCTCTCTGCCATCCTCATTCAGGTGCACTGTGCTATTTCGCAAATGTTCAGCTTTAACATGTTTCAGCTGTGAAGAAGAGCATCTCCTGTAATGCTTCCACATCTGTCTCTAAGCCTAGCTCTACCCCCCCCCCCCACACACACACTAACCTCAGCTGTAACCCTGTACTCTACAAATCATTTATACTTTATATTTTTAATATAAATAATCATGTATTAATGATCCATCTACACTACAAGAGTGTCAAATTATTTAGAAATTATTTCTATGTTTTGTACGTAGTCATTGATAAGTGTTATTAGCCAAATGCCTTTCTCTAAACTACCGTCAAATCACTTAGACTTTCAAATGTATAGGCTGATAGGTTCATACTTTATTAATCCTCAAGACGACATTTCAGTAGAGAAAGCTGAGAGACATAAGAGGGTTAAAAGTAGAAATGTGTTAAATCATTAAGAGAAAAATAGGAAGTTTATACAGTGAGACAGAAAAATGGGTTAGAAAGGATGCTGGTTGTCTGGTTAGAGAATCCTCTATAGATGCTGGTTGTCTGGTTAGAGAATCCTCTATAGATGCTGGTTGTCTGGTTAGAGAATCTTCTATAGATGCTGGTTGTCTGGTTAGAGAATCCTCTATAGATGCTGGTTGTCTGGTTAGAGAATCCTCTATAGATGCTGGTTGTCTGGTTAGAGAATCCTCTATAGATGCTGGTTGTCTGGTTAGAGAATCCTCTATAGATGCTGGTTGTCTGGTTAGAGAATCCTATATAGAGTGGGGCAAAAAAGTATTTAGTCAGCCACAAATTGTGCAAGTTCTCCCACTTAAAAAGATGAGAGGCCTGTAATTTTCATCATAGGTACACGTCAACTATGACACACAAAATGAGAAGAAAAAAAATCCAGAAAATCACATTGTAGGATTTTTTATGAATTTATTTGCAAATTATGGTGGAAAATAAGTATTTGGTCCCCTACAAACTGGCTCTCACAGACCTGTAACTTCTTCTTTAAGAGGCTCCTCTGTCCTCCACTCGTTACCTGTATTAATAGCACCTGTTTGAACTTGTTATCAGTATAAAAGACACCTTTCCACAACCTCAACAGTCATACTCCAAACTCCACTATTGCCAAGACCAAAGAGCTGTCTAAGGACACCAGAAACAAAATTGTAGACCTGCACCAGGCTGGGAAGACTGAATCTGCAATAGGTAAGCAGCTTGGTTTGAAGAAATCAACTGTGGGAGCAATTATTAGGAAATGGAAGACATACAAGACCACTGATAATCTCCCTCAATCTGGGGCTCCACGCAAGATCTCACCCCGTGGGGTCAAAATGATCACAAGAACGGTGAGCAAAAATCCCAGAACCACACGGGGGGACCTAGTGAATGACCTGCAGAGAGCTGGAACCAAAGTAACAAAGCCTACCATCAGTAACACACTATGCCGCCAGGGACTCAAATCCTGCAGTGCCAGACGTATCCCCCTGCTTAAGCCAGTACATGTCCAGGCCCGTCTGAAGTTTGCTAGAGAGCATTTGTATGATCCAGAAGAAGATTGGGAGAATGCCATATGGTCAGATGAAACCAAAATATAACTTTTTGGTAAAAACTCAACTCGTTGTGTTTGGAGGACAAAGAATTCTGAGTTGCATCCAAAGAACACCATACCTACTGTGAAGCATGGGGGTGGAAACATCATGCTTTGGGGCTGTTTTTCTGCAAAGGGACCAGCACGACTGATCCGTGTAAAGGAAAGAATGAATGGGGCCATATATTGTGAGATTTTGAGTGAAAACCTCCTTCCATCAGCAAGGGCATTGAAGATGAAACGTGGCTGGGTCTTTCAGCATGACAATGATCCCAAACACACCGCCCGGGCAACGAAGGAGTGGCTTCGTAAGAAGCATTTCAAGGTCCTGGAGTGGCCCAGCCAGTCTCCAGATCTCAACCCATAGAAAATCTTTGGAGGGAGTTGAAAGTCCGTGTTGCCCAGCAACAGCCCCAAAACGTCACTGCTCTAGAGGAGATCTGCATGGAAGAATGGGCCAAAATACCAGCAACAGTGTGTGAAAACCTTGTGAAGACTTACAGAAAATGTTTGACCTCTGTCATTGCCAACAAAGGGTATATAACAAAGTATTGAGTTAAACTTTTGTTATTGACCAAATACTTATTTTCCACCATAATTTGCAAATAAATTCATTAAAAATCCTACAATGTGATTTTCTGGATTTTTCCCCCTCATTTTGTGTGTCATAGTTGAAGTGTACCTGTGATGAAAATTACAGGCCTCTCTCCTCTTTTTAAGTGGGAGAACTTGCACAATTGGTGGCTGACTAAATACTTTTTTGCCCCACTGTAGATGCTGATTGTCTGGTTAGAGAATCCTCTATAGATGCTGGTTGTCTGGTTAGAGAATCCGCTATAGATGCTGGTTGTCTGGTTAGAGAATCCGCTATAGATGCTGGTTGTCTGGTTAGAGAATCCTCTATAGATGCTGGTTGTCTGGTTAGAGAATCCGCTATAGATGCTGGTTGTCTGGTTAGAGAATCCGCTATAGATGCTGGTTGTCTGGTTAGAGAATCCTCTATAGATGCTGGTTGTCTGGTTAGAGAATCCGCTATAGATGCTGGTTGTCTGGTTAGAGAATCCGCTATAGATACTGGTTGTCTGGTTAGAGAATCCTCTATAGATTCTGGTTAGAGAATCCTCTATAGGTGGTGGTTGTCTGGTAAAGGGTTGGGGGTTATGTGGTAAAGGGTTGGGTTGGGTTGGTGGTTGTCTGGTAAAGGGTTGGGGTGGTGATTGTCTGGTAAAGGGTTGGGGTGGTGATTGTCTGGTAAAGGGTTGGGGTGGTGGTTGTCTGGTAAAGGGTTGTGTTGGTGGTTGTCTGGTAAAGGGTTGGGGTGGTGGTTGTCTGGTAAAGGGTTGTGTTGGTGGTTGTTTGGTAAAGGGTTGGGGTGGTGGTTGTCTGGTAAAGGGTTGTGTTGGTGGTTGTCTGGTAAAGGGTTGGGGTGGTGATTGTCTGGTAAAGGGTTGGGGTGGTGATTGTCTGGTAAAGGGTTGGGGTGGTGGTTGTCTGGTAAAGGGTTGTGTTGGTGGTTGTTTGGTAAAGGGTTGGGGTGGTGGTTGTCTGGTAAAGGGTTGTGTTGGTGGTTGTCTGGTAAAGGGTTGTGTTGGTGGTTGTTTGGTAAAGAGTTGGGGTGGTGGTTGTCTGATAAAGGGTTGTGTTGGTGGTTGTCTGGTAAAGGGTTGGGGTGGTGGTTGTCTGATAAAGGGTTGTGTTGGTGGTTGTCTGGTAAAGGGTTGGGGTGGTGGTTGTCTGGTAAAGGGTTGTGTTGGTGGTTGTCTGGTAAAGGGTTGGGGCCAGAAGGGGGTTATGGTTGCTTGTTTTCTGGTAAAGTGCTTACGGGGCATGTCAGTGTTTGGAGGTGTTAATAAAACAGAAATGATATTATTGATCAAAGATGTGGCAAACTGCCCGCAGATATAACCTCATTTTGATATGGATGTGTGTTCGATATGGATTTAGTGAAGAGCCTCTAAGTGTTTTCCAGCTATGAGTGATTAAGTCAGGCTACTACAGTAGACACACATGAGGATGGGTGGGTGGAGAGAGGGATGGAGGGAGAGAGAGAGAAGGGTGGGGCAGGAATGAGGGGAAAACTCTTATGTTTATGTCAGTTGGTTAATCAGTTAGTTAGTCATCAGTCAATCAGACAAATGTGAAGCATCTACTGGGAGATTCAATTATTCAATTTCATCAAAATCACTGGAGCAGTTACATACTTTAAGTCAGGGGTAGGGGTAGTACCGTACAAAACTAGTCCCGAGAGGAGAGAGGGATAAAAGAGGAGAGTGTAGAGGGATGTGAGAGGAGAGTGTAGAGGGATATGAGAGGAGAGTATAGAGGGATGTGAGAGGAGAGGAGAGTGTAGAGAGATATGAGAGGAGAGGAGAGTGTAGAGGGATATGAGAGGAGAGTGTAGAGGGATATGAGAGGAGAGGAGAGTGTAGAGGGATGAGAGGAGAGTGTAGAGGGATATGAGAGGAGAGGTAGAGGGATATGAGAGGAGAGTGTAGAGGGATATGAGAGGAGAGTGTAGAGGGATATGAGAGGAGAGTGTAGAGGGATATGAGAGGAGAGTGTAGAGGGATATGAGAGGAGAGTGTAGAGGGATATGAGAGGAGAGTGTAGAGGGATATGAGAGGAGAGTGTAGAGGGATATGAGAGGAGAGTGTAGAGGGATATGAGAGGAGAGTGTAGAGGGATATGAGAGGAGAGTGTAGAGGGATATGAGAGGAGAGTGTAGAGGGATATGAGAGGAGAGTGTAGAGGGATATGAGAGGAGAGGAGAGTGTAGAGGGATATGAGAGGAGAGGAGAGTGTAGAGGGATATGAGAGGAGAGTGTAGAGGGATTTGAGAGGAGAGTGTAGAGGGATATGAGAGGAGAGTGTAGAGGGATATGAGAGGAGAGTGTAGAGGGATGTGAGAGGAGAGTGTAGAGGGATGTGAGAGGAGAGTGTAGAGGGATATGAGAGGAGAGTGTAGAGGGATATGAGAGGAGAGTGTAGAGGGATATGAGAGGAGAGTGTAGAGGGATATGAGAGGAGAGTGTAGAGGGATATGAGAGGAGAGTGTAGAGGGATATGAGAGGAGAGTGTAGAGGGATATGAGAGGAGAGTGTAGAGGGATATGAGAGGAGAGGAGAGTGTAGAGGGATATGAGAGGAGAGGAGAGTGTAGAGAGATATGAGAGGGAGAGGAGAGTGTAGAGGGATGTGAGAGGAGAGGAGAGTGTAGAGGGATGTGAGAGGAGAGGAGAGTGTAGAGGGATATGAGAGGAGAGTGTAGAGGGATATGAGAGGAGAGGAGAGGAGAGTGTAGAGAGATGTGAGAGGAGAGTGTAGAGGGATATGAGAGGAGAGGAGAGTGTAGAGAGATGTGAGAGGAGAGGAGAGTATAGAGGGATGTGAGAGGAGAGGAGAGTGTAGAGGGATTTGAGAGGAGAGGAGAGTGTAGAGGATATGAGAGGAGAGTGTAGAGGGATGTGAGAGGAGAGGAGAGTGTAGAGGGATATGAGAGGAGAGTATAGAGGGATGTGAGAGGAGAGGAGAGTGTAGAGAGATATGAGAGGAGAGGAGAGTGTAGAGGGATGTGAGAGGAGAGTGTAGAGGGATGTGAGAGGAGAGGAGAGTGTAGAGGGATATGAGAGGAGAGTATAGAGGGATGTGAGAGGAGAGGAGAGTGTAGAGAGATATGAGAGGAGAGGAGAGTGTAGAGGGATGTGAGAGGAGAGTGTAGAGGGATGTGAGAGGAGAGTGTAGAGGGATATGAGAGGAGAGTGTAGAGGGATATGAGAGGAGAGTGTAGAGGATATGAGAGGAGAGTGTAGAGGGATGTGCGAGGAGAGTGTAGAGGATATGAGAGGAGAGTGTAGAGGGATGAGAGGAGAGTGTAGAGGGATGTGAGAGGAGAGGAGCGTGTAGAGAGATATGAGAGGAGAGGAGAGTGTAGAGGGATATGAGAGGAGAGTGTAGAGGGATAGGAGAGGAGAGGGTAGAGGGATATGAGAGGAGAGGAGAGTGTAGAGAGATATGAGAGGAGAGGAGAGTGTAGAGGGATATGAGAGGAGAGTGTAGAGGGATAGGAGAGGAGAGGGTAGAGGGATATGAGAGGAGAGTGTAGAGGGATATGAGAGGAGAGTGTAGAGGGATATGAGAGGAGAGTGTAGAGGGATGTGCGAGGAGAGTGTAGAGGGATATGAGAGGAGAGTGTAGAGGGATGAGAGGAGAGAGTAGAGGGATATAGAGGAGAGGGAGGGATATGAGAGGAGAGGAGAGTGTAGAGGGATATGAGAGGAGAGGAGAGTGTAGAGAGATATGAGAGGAGAGGAGAGTGTAGAGGGATATGAGAGGAGAGTGTAGAGGGATGTGAGAGGAGAGGAGAGTGTAGAGGGATATGAGAGGAGAGGAGAGTGTAGAGGGATATGAGAGGAGAGGAGAGTGTAGAGGGATATGAGAGGAGAGGAGAGTGTAGCGGGATATGAGAGGAGAGTGTAGAGGGATATGAGAGGAGAGTGTAGAGGGATATGAGAGGAGAGGAGAGTGTAGAGGGATATGAGAGGAGAGTGTAGAGGGATATGAGAGGAGAGTGTAGAGGGATATGAGAGGAGAGGAAAGTGTAGAGGGATATGAGAGGAGAGTAGATGGATATGAGAGGAGAGTGTAGAGGGATATGAGAGGAGAGGAAAGTGTAGAGGGATATGAGAGGAGAGTGTAGAGGGATATGAGAGGAGAGTGTAGAGGGATATGAGAGGAGAGGAGAGTGTAGAGGGATGTGAGAGGAGAGTGGAGAGGGATATGAGAGGAGAGTGTAGAGGGATATGAGAGGAGAGTGTAGAGGGATATGAGAGGAGAGTGTAGAGGGATATGAGAGGAGAGTGTAGAGGGATATGAGAGGAGAGTGTAGAGGGATATGAGAGGAGAGGAGAGTGTAGAGGGATATGAGAGGAGGGGAGAGTGTAGAGGGATATGAGAGGAGAGGAGAGTGTAGAGAGATGTGAGAGGAGAGTGTAGAGGGATATGAGAGGAGAGGAGAGTGTAGAGAGATGTGAGAGGAGAGTGTAGAGGGATATGAGAGGAGAGTGTAGAGGGATATGAGAGGAGAGGAGAGTGTAGAGGGATATGAGAGGAGAGGAGAGTGTAGAGGGATATGAGAGGAGAGGAGAGTGTAGAGGGATATGAGAGGAGAGTATAGAGGGATGTGAGAGGAGAGGAGAGTGTAGAGAGATATGAGAGGAGAGGAGAGTGTAGAGGGATATGAGAGGAGAGTGTAGAGGGATGTGAGAGGAGAGGAGAGTGTAGAGGGATATGAGAGGAGAGGAGAGTGTAGAGGGATATGAGAGGAGAGGAGAGTGTAGAGGGATATGAGAGGAGTGTAGCGGGATATGAGAGGAGAGTGTAGAGGGATGTGAGAGGAGAGGAGAGTATAGAGGGATATGAGAGGAGAGTGTAGAGGGATATGAGAGGAGAGTGTAGAGGGATGAGAGGAGAGTGAGGGATGAGAGGGATATGAGGGAGGAGAGGAGAGAGAGTAGAGAGATATGAGAGGAGAGGAGAGTGCAGAGGGATATGAGAGGAGAGTGTAGAGGGATAGGAGAGGAGAGGGTAGAGGGATATGAGAGGAGAGTGTAGAGGGATATGAGAGGAGAGTGTAGAGGGATATGAGAGGAGAGTGTAGAGGGATGAGAGGAGAGTGTAGAGGGATATGAGAGGAGAGTGTAGAGGGATATGAGAGGAGAGGAGAGTGTAGAGGGATATGAGAGGAGAGGAGAGTGTAGAGGGATATGAGAGGAGAGTATAGAGGGATGTGAGAGGAGAGGAGAGTGTAGAGAGATATGAGAGGAGAGGAGAGTGTAGAGGGATATGAGAGGAGAGTGTAGAGGGATGTGAGAGGAGAGGAGAGTGTAGAGGGATATGAGAGGAGAGGAGAGTGTAGAGGGATATGAGAGGAGAGGAGAGTGTAGAGGGATATGAGAGGAGAGTGTAGCGGGATATGAGAGGAGAGTGTAGAGGGATGTGAGAGGAGAGGAGAGTATAGAGGGATATGAGAGGAGAGTGTAGAGGGATATGAGAGGAGAGTGTAGAGGGATATGAGAGGAGAGTGTAGAGGGATAGGAGAGGAGAGTGTAGAGGGATATGAGAGGAGAGTGTAGAGGGATATGAGAGGAGAGTGTAGAGGGATATGAGAGGAGAGTGTAGAGGGATATGAGAGGAGAGGAGAGTGTAGAGGGATATGAGAGGAGAGTGTAGAGGGATATGAGAGGAGAGTGTAGAGGGATATGAGAGGAGAGGAAAGTGTAGAGGGATATGAGAGGAGAGTAGATGGATATGAGAGGAGAGTGTAGAGGGATATGAGAGGAGAGGAAAGTGTAGAGGGATATGAGAGGAGAGTGTAGAGGGATATGAGAGGAGAGTGTAGAGGGATATGAGAGGAGAGGAGAGTGTAGAGGGATGTGAGAGGAGAGTGTAGAGGGATATGAGAGGAGAGTGTAGAGGGATATGAGAGGAGAGTGTAGAGGGATATGAGAGGAGAGTGTAGAGGGATATGAGAGGAGAGTGTAGAGGGATATGAGAGGAGAGTGTAGAGGGATATGAGAGGAGAGGAGAGTGTAGAGGGATATGAGAGGAGGGGAGAGTGTAGAGGGATATGAGAGGAGAGGAGAGTGTAGAGAGATGTGAGAGGAGAGTGTAGAGGGATATGAGAGGAGAGGAGAGTGTAGAGAGATGTGAGAGGAGAGTGTAGAGGGATATGAGAGGAGAGTGTAGAGGGATATGAGAGGAGAGGAGAGTGTAGAGGGATATGAGAGGAGAGGAGAGTGTAGAGGGATATGAGAGGAGAGGAGAGGGATAGAGGGATAGAGTGAGAGGAGATATGAGAGAGGAGAGTGTAGAGGGATATGAGAGGAGAGTGTAGAGGGATGTGAGAGGAGAGGAGAGTGTAGAGGGATATGAGAGGAGAGGAGAGTGTAGAGGGATATGAGAGGAGAGGAGAGTGTAGAGGGATATGAGAGGAGTGTAGCGGGATATGAGAGGAGAGTGTAGAGGGATGTGAGAGGAGAGGAGAGTATAGAGGGATATGAGAGGAGAGTGTAGAGGGATATGAGAGGAGAGTGTAGAGGGATATGAGAGGAGAGTGTAGAGGGATAGGAGAGGAGAGTGTAGAGGGATATGAGAGGAGAGTGTAGAGGGATATGAGAGGAGAGTGTAGAGGGATATGAGAGGAGAGTGTAGAGGGATATGAGAGGAGAGGAGAGTGTAGAGGAATATGAGAGGAGAGTGTAGAGGGATATGAGAGGAGAGTGTAGAGGGATATGAGAGGAGAGGAAAGTGTAGAGGGATATGAGAGGAGAGTAGAGGGATATGAGAGGAGAGTGTAGAGGGATATGAGAGGAGAGGAAAGTGTAGAGGGATATGAGAGGAGAGTGTAGAGGGATATGAGAGGAGAGTGTAGAGGGATATGAGAGGAGAGGAGAGTGTAGAGGGATGTGAGAGGAGAGTGTAGAGGGATATGAGAGGAGAGTGTAGAGGGATATGAGAGGAGAGTGTAGAGGGATATGAGAGGAGAGTGTAGAGGGATATGAGAGGAGAGTGTAGAGGGATATGAGAGGAGAGTGTAGAGGGATATGAGAGGAGAGGAGAGTGTAGAGGGATATGAGAGGAGGGGAGAGTGTAGAGGGATATGAGAGGAGAGTGTAGAGAGATGTGAGAGGAGAGTGTAGAGGGATATGAGAGGAGAGGAGAGTGTAGAGAGATGTGAGAGGAGAGTGTAGAGGGATATGAGAGGAGAGTGTAGAGGGATATGAGAGGAGAGGAGAGTGTAGAGGGATATGAGAGGAGAGGAGAGTGTAGAGAGATGTGAGAGGAGAGTGTAGAGGGATATGAGAGGAGAGGAGAGTGTAGAGAGATGTGAGAGGAGAGTGTAGAGGGATATGAGAGGAGAGTGTAGAGGGATATGAGAGGAGAGGAGAGTGTAGAGGGATATGAGAGGAGAGGAGAGTGTAGAGGGATATGAGAGGAGAGTGTAGAGGGATATGAGAGGAGAGGAGAGTGTAGAGAGATGTGAGAGGAGAGTGTAGAGGGATATGAGAGGAGAGTGTAGAGGGATATGAGAGGAGAGTGTAGAGGGATATGAGAGGAGAGTGTAGAGGGATGTGAGAGGAGAGAAGTGGTGGATGAGAGAAGAAAGTTGAGAAAGTTGCTGAAGGTCATCTGAGAGCCTCGGGGTAGGACCAATCAAAAGACAAATCTGTCAGCCAATCAAATCTGTCAGCCAATCAAAGCCCAGTCCTGTATCATATTCTTCAATCGACACACACACACACACACACACACACACACACACACACACACACACACACACACACACACACACACACACACACACACACACACCCGAAGGGAAATGCAAGTAAGTGAACTGTTTAAAACAGAGAGAACTAACCTTCATCAGCCTGCTTTATCTGGAAGTTTAACCTACACAACTATTAATATGCCACTCTAACACTGGGAGGAGAGGAGCGATCACAGGCTTTGATATGGTAATGAGAGGGTTTACACACACACACACACACACATACAGCCTGAGTGCAATGGGGCTGTTTACATAAGGGCCTGCCCTGGGACGAGTGAGAGCTGTCATCCTGCCAGAAAGAGAGAGAAAGAGAGGGGGGGGAGAGAGCAAACAGCCTGTTTGATCTTTTTACTGAGGGATGGAGTGAGAGATGGTGAAAAGGAACTGCTTAGAGAAGAGGAAGGACAACTAGTAAGAAAAAGTAAACAGAAGATGGTGAAATGAGAAAGAAATGGAGGGAAGAGAAGAGAAGAGAAGGAGGAAAGAGAAGGAGATGGAGGGAAGAGAAGGAGAAAGAGAAGGAGATGGAGGGAAGAGAAGGAGAAAGAGATGGAGGGAAGAGAAGGAGAAAGAGAAGGAGATGGAGGGAAGAGAAGGAGAAAGAGAAGGAGATGGAGGGAAGAGAAGGAGAAAGAGATGGAGGGAAGAGAAGGAGAAAGAGAAGGAGATGGAGGGAAGAGAAGGAGAAAGAGATGGAGGGAAGAGAAGGAGAAAGAGAAGGAGATGGAGGAAAGAGAAGGAGATGGAGGGAAGAGAAGGAGATGGAGGGAAGAGAAGGAGATGGAGGGAAAGTGGAGAGGTTCATGGTAGGAGAAAGGGAATGGTAAGACCTAGAGGAAAAGGAGGGGAAGGCAAGAATAGAGAGAAGGGGGGATAAAGGATATGGTCCCCTGTTTCCCTCAGTTCAATGTGTCCTCTTTCAGGCTCTTAATCTACATTAACACACACACACACCCACACACACACACACGCTGCCTTCATGTCCGCACTCAGTGCTTAAAATAAAGTTTTGTGTGTGTGTGTGTGTGTGGGTGTGCGAGTGTATGACTATGTGTGTGTGACTGTGTGTGTGTGTGTGTGTGTGTGTGTATGAGGGGGTTGTAACCAAGGTCAAAACCACTTAAGTTTCTGTCTTATGTAACCCCCCAGTCCAAATATTCCCCCGCTATGTCTGAGTCTGAGCTGCATACTAAGGTGGGCACACACACAGACACACACTCTCTTTAAAGCGAAAGGGTGTGTATCGATTTAGCATGGTGTGCAGATTCCCACCACAACCCCTATACAAGGATTAAAATGAGAGCGCCAGAGGAACACACACACATCGCTTCTTAACGACACAACCTCTCCTAGCTACTCCTGTATCAGTTAGTTGAGGGGTATCTCGCTTCCTCCCCCGTATCCCCCTTCCTCCTCTTTCCTCTCTTTCATCTCGCCATTAGGCCCACAGGCTAAGGAGGTGTGTCTTTGTGTGTGTGTGTGTGTGTGTTTAAAGGAAGTGAAACAGCAGAGCTAGCAGTAGTTAATTAATACACATCAAAAGGACCATTAAATATGAAAACGGTACACAGCACAGCCAACAGCAGCAACAGTTTGGCTGACCTGAATAATTCACACAAGAGCTTACCCTGTGTGTGTGTGTGTGTGTGTGTGTGTGTGTGTGTGTGTGTGTGTGTGTGCGTGCGTGTGAAAATATTTATTTATACGCTTTTAGTCTCTTTACCTTTATATATCTATTTATAATTAGTGCTGTTACTATCTCTATCAATCATGTTACTATCTCTGTAACGGTTTTCTAGTGGTGATGAAAGAGAGTCGGACCAAACTGCAGCGTGTCGATTGCGATCCATGTTTAATATAACAAAAAAACACGAACTTACAAAAAACAATAAACGAAACCGAAACAGCCTATCTGGTGCAAACTAACAACGAGTACACATAGGACACTAAGGACAATCACCCACGACAAACTCAAAGAATATGGCTGCCTAAATATGGTTCCCAATCAGAGACAACGATAAGCACCTGCCTCTGATTGAGAACCACTCCAGACAGCCATAGACCTTGCTAGACAACCCACTAAGCTACAATCCCAATACCACCACCAAAACCCCAAGACAAACACACCACAATTACAAAAACCCCATGCCACACCCTGGCCTGACCAAATACATAAAGATAAACACAAAATACTTTGACCAGGGCGTGACAGAACCCCCCTAAGGTGCGGACTCCCGAACGCACCTCAAAACAATAGGGAGGGTCCGGGTGGGCGTCTGTCCATGGTGGCGGCTCCGGCGCGGGACGTGGACCCCACTCCTTTAATGTCTTAGTCCCCTCTCCCTTCGTCCCTGGATAGTCCACCCTCGCCGCCGACCATGGCCTAGTAGTCCTCACCCAGAACCCCACTGGACTGAGGAGCAGATCGGGACTGAAGGACAGCTCGGGACCGAGGCAGCTCGGGACTGAGGGGAAGCTCGGGAGTGAGAGAAAGCTCAGGAGTGAGAGAAAGCTCAGGAGTGAGAGGAAGCTCAGGAGTGAGAGGAAGCTCAGGAGTGAGAGGAAGCTCAGGAGTGAGAGGAAGCTCAGGAGTGAGAGGAAGCTCAGGAGTGAGAGGAAGCTCAGGAGTGAGAGGAAGCTCAGGCCGGTAAATAGATCTACCAGCTCCTGGCTGGCTGGTGGTCTCAGCAGATCCTGGCTGACTGGCAGATCCTGGCTGACTGGCAGATCCTGGCTGACTGGCAGATCTGGAAGAGTCTGGTTGACTGGCAGATCTGGAAGAGTCTGGTTGACTGGCAGATCTGGAAGAGTCTGGTTGACTGGCAGATCTGGAAGGGTCTGGCTGACTGGCAGATCTGGAAGAGTCTGGCTGACTGGCAGATCTGGAAGAGTCTGGCTGACTGGCAGATCTGGAAGAGTCTGGTTGACTGGCAGATCTGGAAGAGTCTGGCTGACTGGCAGATCTGGCGGCGCTGGGCAGACTGGCAGATCTGGCGGCGCTGGGCAGACTGGCGGCACTAGCTGCCCCATATAGGCTGACAGCTCTGGCGGCTTCTTACAGACTGACCGCTCTGGCGGCTCCGTGCTGACTGGCAGCTCCTTGCAGACTGGCAGCTCCTTACAGACTGACAGCTCCGTGCAGACTGACAGCTCCGTGCAGACTGACAGCTCCGTGCAGACTGGCAGCTCCGTGCAGACTGGCAGCTCCATGCAGACTGGCAGCTCCATGCAGACTGGCTGCTCCATGCAGACTGGCTGCTCTATGCAGACTGACATCTCTGGCTGCTTCATGCAGACTGACAGCTCTGGCTGCTCCATGTAGACTGGCTGCTTCATGCAGACTGGCAGCTCGGGCTGCTTCATGTAGACTGACAGCTCTGGCTGCTCCATGCGGACTGACAGCTCTGGCTGCTCCATGCGGACTGACAGCTCTGGCTGCTCCATGCGGACTGACAGCTCTGGCTGCTCCATGCGGACTGACAGCTCTGGCTGCTCCATGCGGACTGACAGCTCTGGCTGCTCCATGCAGACTGACAGCTCTGGCTGCTCCATGTAGACTGGCTGCTTCATGCAGACTGGCAGCGCGGGCTGCTTCATGTAGACTGACAGCTCTGGCTGCTTCATGCAGACTGGCAGCTCTGGCTGCGCTGAACAGGCGGGAGACTCCGGCAGCGCTGGAGATGAGGAAAGCTCCGACAGCGCTAGATAGGCGGGAGACTTCGGCAGCGCAGGAGAGGAGAAAGGCTCCGACAGCGCTGGAGAGGCGAGGCGCACTGTAGGCCTGATGCGTGGTGCTGGTACTGGTGGTACTGGACCGAGGACACGCACAGGAAGCCTGGTGCGGGGAGCTGCTACCGGAGGGCTGGGGTGTGGAGGTGGTACTGGATAGACCGGACCGTGCAGGCGCACTGGAGCTCTTGAGCACCGAGCCTGCCCAACCTTACCTGGTTGAATGCTCCCGGTTGCCCTGCCAGTGCGGCGAGGTGGAATAGCCTGCACTGGGCTATGCAGGCGAACCGGAGACACCGAGCGCAAGGCTGGTGCCATGTAAGCCGGCCCAAGGAGACGCACTGGGGACCAGATGCGTAGAGCCGGCTTCATGGCATTTGGCTCGACGCTCAATCTAGCCCGGCCGATACGCGGAGCTGGAATATACCGAACCGGGCTGTGCACCCGCACTGGAGACACCGTGCGCTCCACAGCATAACACGGTGCCTGCCCGGTCTCTCCAGCCCCCGGTAAGCACAGGGAGTTTGCGCAGGTCTCCTACCTGGCATAGCCATACTCCCTGTAAGCCCCCCAAGAAATTTTTGGGGCTGACTCTCGGGCTTCCATCCGCTCTGCCGTGCTAGCTCCTCATAATGCCGCCTCTCTGCTTTTGCTGCCTCCAGCTCGGCTTTGGGGCGACAATAATCTCCAGGCTCATTCCAGGGTCCTTTACCGTCCAATTCCTCCTCCCATGTCCATAACTCCAGGTGGTGCAACCTCTCCCACTGTAGCTGCTGCTGCTCCTGCTGCTGCTGCCTCTGTTGCCTCTTCTCCTGTTGCTCCTTTGGGCGGCTACACTCCCCTGGTTTAGCCCAGGGTCCTCTCCCGTCGAAGATCTCCTCCCATGACCAGAAATCCTTGGTGAGCATCTCCTTTTTCGGCTGCTCCTGCCTGTTGACACGCCGCTTGGTCCGTTGGTGGTGGGTGATTCTGTAACGGTTTTCTAGTGGTGATGAAAGAGAGTCGGACCAAACTGCAGCGTGTCGATTGCGATCCATGTTTAATATAACAAAAAACACGAACTTACAAAAACAATAAACGAAACCGAAACAGCCTATCTGGTGCAAACTAACAACGAGTACACATAGGACACTAAGGACAATCACCCACGACAAACTCAAAGAATATGGCTGCCTAAATATGGTTCCCAATCAGAGACAACGATAAGCACCTGCCTCTGATTGAGAACCACTCCAGACAGCCATAGACCTTGCTAGACAACCCACTAAGCTACAATCCCAATACCACCACCAAAACCCCAAGACAAACACACCACAATTACAAAAACCCCATGCCACACCCTGGCCTGACCAAATACATAAAGATAAACACAAAATACTTTGACCAGGGCGTGACAATCTCAATTAGTGCTGTTAATATCTCTATCAATCATGTTACTATCTCAATTAGTGCTGTTAATATCTCTATCAATCATGTTACTATCTCAATTAGTGCTGTTAATATCTATCAATCATGTTACTATCTCAATTAGTGCTGTTAATATCTCTATCAATCATGTTACTATCTCAATTAGTGCTGTTAATATCTCTATCAATCATGTTACTATCTCAATTAGTGCTGTTAATATCTCTATCAATCATGTTACTATCTCAATTAGTGCTGTTAATATCTCTATCAATCATGTTACTATCTCAATTAGTGCTGTTAATATCTCAATTAGTGCTGTTAATATCTCTGCCAATCATGTTACTATCTCAATTAGTGCTGTTAATATCTCTGTCAATCATGTTACTATCTCAATTAGTGCTGTTAATATCTCTGTCAATCATGTTACTATCTCAATTAGTGCTGTTAATATCTCTATCAATCATGTTACTATCTCAATTAGTGCTGTTAATATCTCTATCAATCATGTTACTATCTCAATTAGTGCTGTTAATATCTCTATCAATCATGTTACTATCTCAATTAGTGCTGTTAATATCTCTATCAATCATGTTACTATCTCAATTAGTGCTGTTAATATCTCTATCAATCATGTTACTATCTCAATTAGTGCTGTTAATATCTCTATCAATCATGTTACTATCTCAATTAGTGCTGTTAATATCTCTATCAATCATGTTACTATCTCAATTAGTGCTGTCAATATCTCTGTCAATCATGTTACTACAGTTGAAGTCGGAAGTTACACCTGAGCCAAATACATTTAAACTCCGTTTTTCACAATTCCTGACATTTAATCCTAGTAAAAATTCCCTGTTTTAGGCCAGTCACCACTTTATTTTAAGAGTGTGAAATATCAGAATAATAGTAGAGAGAATGATTTATTTCAGCTTTTATTTCTTTCATCACATTCCCAGTAGGCCAGAAGTTTACATACACTCAATTAGTATTTGGTAGCATTAACTTTAAATTGTTTTGGGTCAAACGTTTCAGGTAGCTTGGGTCAAACGTTTCAGGTAGCTTTCCACAAGCTTCCCACAATACGTTGGGTGAATTTTGGCCCATCCCTCCTTCAGGCATTTGGAAATTGCTCCCAAGTATGAACCAGACTTGTGGAGGTCTACATTTTTTTTTTCTGAGACCTTGGCTGATTCCTTTTGATTTTCCCATGATGTCAAGCAAAGAGGCACTGAGTTTGAAGGTAGGCCTTGAAATACATTCACAGGTACACCTCCAATTGACTCAAATGATGTCAATTAGCCTATCAGAAGATTCTAAAGCCATGACATCATTTTCTGGAATTTTCCAAGCTGTTTAAGGGCACAGTCAACTTAGTGTATGTAAACTTCTGACCCACTGAAATTGTGATACAGTGAACTATAAGTGAAATAATCTGTCTGTAAACAATTGTTGGAAAAATGACACGTGTCATGCACAAAGTAGATGTCCTGACCGACTTGCCAAAACTATAGTTTGTTAACATGAAATTTGTGGAGTGGTTAAAAAACGAGTTTTAATGATTCCAACCTAAGTATGTAAACTTCTGACTTCAACTGTATCTCAATTAGTGCTGTCAATATGTCTATCAATCATGTTACTATCCCAATTAGTGCTGTCAATATCACTATCAATCATGTTACTATCTCAATTAGTGCTGTCAATATCACTATCAATCATGTTACTATCTCAATTAGTGCTGTCAATATCTCTATCAATCATGTTACTATCTCAATTAGTGTTGTCAATATGTCTATCAATCACGTTACTCTCTCAATTAGTGCTGTCAATATGTCTATCAATCATGTTACTATCTCGATTAGTGCTGTCAATATCACTATCAATCATGTTACTATCTCAATTAGTGCTGTTAATATCTCTATCAATCATGTTACTCTCTCAATTAGTGCTGTTAATATCTATCAATCATGTTACTATCTCGATTAGTGCTGTCAATATCACTATCAATCATGTTACTATCTCAATTAGTGCTGTCAATATCACTATCAATCATGTTACTATCTAAATTAGTGCTGTCAATATCTCTATCAATCATGTTACTAACTCAATCAGTCCTGTTACTATATCAGTCAGTCCTGGTTACTATCAATCATGTTACAATCTCTATTAGTGCTGTCAATATCTCTATCAATCATGTTACTTATCCAATCATCCCTTCTACACCTGCATTGCTTGCTGTTTGGGGTTTTAGGCTGGGTTTCTGTACAGCACTTTGAGATATCAGCTGATGTACGAAGGGCTATATAAATAAATGTGATATTATTTGATTTGATTATAGCTCAGTCAGTCCTGTTACTATCTCAATCAGTCCTGTTACCATCTCAATCAGTCCTGTTACCATCTCAGTCGGTCCTGTTACCATCTCTGTCGGTCCTGTTACCATCTCTGTCGGTCCTGTTATCATCTCTGTCGGTCCTCTTACCATCTCTGTCGGTCCTCTTACCATCTCTGTCGGTCCTCTTACCATCTCTGTCGGTCCTCTTACCATCTCTGTCGGTCCTCTTACCATCTCTGTCGGTCCTCTTATTATCTCTGTCGGTCCTCTTACTATCTCTGTCGGTCCTCTTACCATCTCTGTCGGTCCTCTTACCATCTCTGTCGGTCCTCTTACTATCTCTGTCGGCCCTGTTACCATCTCTGTCGGTCCTCTTACCATCTCTGTCGGTCCTCTTATTATCTCTGTCGGTCCTCTTACTATCTCTGTCGGTCCTCTTACCATCTCTGTCGGTCCTCTTACCATCTCTGTCGGTCCTCTTACCATCTCTGTCGGTCCTCTTATTATCTCTGTCGGTCCTCTTACTATCTCTGTCGGTCCTCTTACCATCTCTGTCGGTCCTCTTACTATCTCTGTCGGTCCTCGTACTATCTCTGCCGGTTCTCTTACTATCTCTGTCGGTCCTCTTACTAACTCTGTCGGTCCTCTTATTATCTCTGTCGGTCCTCTTACTATCTCTGTCAGTCCTCTTGCTATCTCAGTCAGTCCTGTTACTATCTAATTTTTGTTACTATTAGAATCAGCCCTGTTACTAGCTATCAGCCAGCCCTGTTACTATCTCATTCTTGTTACTATCAGAATCAGTCCTGTTACTAGCTATCAGCCAGCCCTGTTACTATCTCATTCTTGTTACTATCAGAATCAGTCCTGTTACTAGCTATCAGCCAGCCCTGTTACTATCTCATTCTTGTTACTATCAGAATCAGTCCTGTTACCATCTCAATCAGTCCTGTTCCTATCAGGTCATGTTACTATCTATCAGTCAGCCCTGTTACTATCTCAGTCAGTCCTGTTACTATCTCTGTCAGTCCTGTTACTATCTCTGTCAGTCCTGTTACTATCTCAGTCAGTCCTGTTACTATCTCAGTCAGTCCTGTTACTATCTCAGTCAGTCCTGTTACTATCTCAGTCAGTCCTGTTACTATCTCAGTCAGTCCTGTTACTATCTCAATCAGTCCTGTTACTATAGTCAGTCAGTCCTGTTACTATCTCAATCAGTCCTGTTACTATAGTCAGTCAGTCCTGTTACTATCTCAATCAGCTCTGTTAGGCTACTCTCTCTAACTCACCCCCAATATTGGGTATGTAACAGAATATACTTACGCAGGGATTCAATCATTTCGCACATTGAAACACGCTTGGCATTTAAAGGTAATTTCCAATTGAGCAATGTGCCTGTAATGCACGACTGGATTGAATCCAGCCCTTATTCAGATTACTTCTACATCTCCACCAGTGAATAGCTTGCAATGTCAAGAACATAAATGGTAGTAAATCAACAAAATAAAAGTATGATTATTTGAAACCCAATGAGGCTAGAGAGTTGCATTTTTTTTGACCGGCCAGCTATGTGTGTAGATCTTCCCATTTTACTATTGGTTTTCATTCTCAAGGTTGAAAACGGAAAGAGTGGAACAGAGCTGCTACACTATGGGCGTCGCTTGATGTCTGTGTGTGTTTCCCCCTGAGCGGATGCCTATTTCTAGATCGGTGGGGGGCAAGGTTTGGCCACTGGAGGAGAAAAGGTTTGGCCACTGGAGGAGAAAAGCTGTGTTTCTGTTTTAGAGAAGAAATCCTCACAACCTAAACACTTCACACAGTGTTTTAACCATGTTGTTGTGTTGCGGTCTAGGTTCCACCATGACTGCAGGGTTGCGGTCAATATAAATGACTACCTCAACACACAATGAAGCACACACACAATGAAGCACACACACAATGAAGCACACCCACAGAGGTCTTTCTATAAACTAGGGTACCAGTGAGGATTTCTTTAACTGGACTTGTTAACAAGTCATTGATAATAATCAGCCAAATTGTTTTCATGTCATTACATTAAGATACAGTATAAGGGGGGATTATACACTACAAGGCCAAGAGTGTGCAAAGCTGTCATCAAGGCAAAGGTTGACTACTTTGAAGAATCTCAAATATAAAATATATTTAGATTCGTTTAACACTTTTTGGGTTACTACAGGATTCCATGTGTGTTGTTTCATAGTTTTGATGTCTTCACTATTATTCTACAATGTAGAAAAGAGTCCAAATAAAATAAAAACCCTTTTATTTGAGTAGGTGTCCAATGAGTAGGTGTCCAAACCTGTCCAAACCTTTGACTGGGACTGTATGTCCAGAATATTTTGGTGTCTCATTCCTGAGTCTAGCTGTGTGCAATTGTGTAAAATAGACTATTGCGCAACACCCAACACTCTTCCTATTAATTATTCTGGATATAATGACAACAAATTACATAGCCTAGTGAGCTTATTCACAACATGATGTGGTAATGAAATAACATGACAAATCCATTTTATTTTCCATGTTACACCTGCCATTTTAAACAACAAGGGGCTTGAAGTAGCCCACTTGAACATGAATTTGGAGCTCAGAAATTCAAGTACTAGAATATGCCTACCTTGTGTTGAAAACCTGACATTTCCTCAATTTGGTGCTTGAAAAGTCCTTCTAATTATTGTTGCCAATTTATAAGTTCTCCTGCTCCCATATAATTATCTGTGATTTGATTTTTTATCCATTTTTTGTTGCCACTTTCGTTTGTTTCCTGACGCAACTATGTTGCCATAAAATGACTTGCGGTTGTTATGAGGACGACAACATCTAATGAAAAATCGCCATGTATGCATCCAATCTATTTAGTCAGGCAATGTCCACATTACTCTCACATCTTTTAAAACGTAATAATAATAATAGAATATCAAGGCCTAAAAAAAACATTTTTCTTAAAGTGGTAATGAATGACCTACTTTTTCTTTTGCACTTTTTGCATGCTATTTGGGTGGATGGGGGTTCTATATTAGGCCCTACATGTACAATTATATAAATGATACAATTATTTAACATTGTTGAGATCCTTGAAAAGGACAATAGTGCTTGAAAGCGTCCCTGAACATCCTTGAATTAGTCTTGCCTGTATGAACCCTACTTAAAGGATGTATAGTCCTAGTCCTGTGTTGTTGTATAGGTGGAGTAATGGGCTACTTACAGGATGTATAGTCCTAGTCCTGTGTTGTTGTATAGGTGGAGTAATGGGCTACTTACAGGATGTATAGTCCTAGTCCTGTGTTGTTGTATAGGTGGAGTAATGGTCTACTTACAGGATGTATAGTCCTAGTCCTGTGTTGTTGTATAGGTGGAGTAATGGGCTACTTACAGGATGTATAGTCCTAGTCCTGTGTTGTTGTATAGGTGGAGTAATGGGCTACTTAAAGGATGTATAGTCCTAGTCCTGTGTTGTTGTATAGGTGGAGTAATGGGCTACTTACAGGATGTATAGTCCTAGTCCTGTGTTGTTGTATAGGTGGTGGAGTAATGGGCTACTTACAGGATGTAT
Organism: Oncorhynchus tshawytscha; assembly: GCF_018296145.1. NCBI lineage: Eukaryota > Metazoa > Chordata > Actinopteri > Salmoniformes > Salmonidae > Oncorhynchus > Oncorhynchus tshawytscha. The sequence goes on along the minus strand of NC_056442.1, from coordinate 3,719,446 downwards.
AGTCCTAGTCCTGTGTTGTTGTATAGGTGGAGTAATGGTCTACTTACAGGATGTATAGTCCTAGTCCTGTGTTGTTGTATAGGTGGAGTAATGGGCTACTTACAGGATGTATAGTCCTAGTCCTGTGTTGTTGTATAGGTGGAGTAATGGGCTACTTACAGGATGTATAGTCCTAGTCCTGTGTTGTTGTATAGGTGGAGTAATGGGCTACTTACATGGATGTATAGTCCTAGTCCTGTGTTGTTGTATAGGTGGAGTAATGGGCTACTTACAGGATGTATAGTCCTAGTCCTGTGTTGTTGTATAGGTGGAGTAATGGTGGATGTATAGTGTCCTGTGTTGTTGTATAGGTGGAGTAATGGGCTACTTACAGGATGTATAGTCCTAGTCCTGTGTTGTTGTATAGGTGGAGTAATGGGCTACTTACAGGATGTATAGTCCTAGTCCTGTGTTGTTGTATAGGTGGAGTAATGGGCTACTTACAGGATGTATAGTCCTAGTCCTGTGTTGTTGTATAGGTGGAGTAATGGTCTACTTACAGGATGTATAGTCCTAGTCCTGTGTTGTTGTATAGGTGGAGTAATGGGCTACTTACAGGATGTATAGTCCTAGTCCTGTGTTGTTGTATAGGTGGAGTAATGGGCTACTTACAGGATGTATAGTCCTAGTCCTGTGTTGTTGTATAGGTGGAGTAATGGGCTACTTACAGGATGTATAGTCCTAGTCCTGTGTTGTTGTATAGGTGGAGTAACCAGCTACTTTGCATATATTCCCTTTTATTCCTCTAGGTACACATCTGGAACAGCATGAAAATCATTTTTTATCTGGTTTCAAACCATTTAGAAATGTTTTGCCCAATGTCACACTGGCCTCATTATTAAATAGAAAGAAGATAGAAAGAGTTGTGCGCATGCGTTTGTATCTTTGTGTAATGTATGTGTGTGTATCCGCTTGGTCACGGTGGTTGAGCACTCTGATTAATGCTTACAGACAGACAACAGATGGGGGAGAGAGGTGAGATATGAGGGGAGAGAGGATATAGATGGTTGAGGACAGGGAGTTGGAGAGAGGAGTGGGAGAGAAAGATGAGGAATGGGAGAGAGGGAGAAACAGAAGCAAGGAGAGAGAGAGAGAGAGAGAGAGAGAGAGAGAGAGAGACAGAGAGAGAGAGTGAGAGACAGAGACAGAGAGGGACAGCTAGATGGAAAGAGAAAGCAGTGTAAATCCATCCTAACCCTGTGGTTTTGTTGAGGTTGTGTTGTGGCAGTTTTTTAACCATGTTGTTGTGTTGCGGTCTAGGTTCCACCATGACTACAGGGTTGCGGTCAATATAAATGACTACCTCGACATCTACTGTCCATTCTACACCAACGGCCCTCCGGCTCACGGTCGAATGGAACGCTATATCCTGTTCATGGTCAACCATGAGGGGTACACTTCCTGTCAACACAGGATGAGGGGGTTCAAACGCTGGGAGTGCAACCGTCCTACTGGTCCTGACGGTCCCCTGCGCTTCTCAGAAAAGTTCCAGCTGTTTACGCCTTTCTCCCTGGGCTTCGAGTTCAGGCCAGGACATGAATACTACTATATCTGTGCGTAATATATCGTACCACTACAATATAACTAATATGTGAGCAATATATTTTACTACAGTACTACTACTATAAATTTGAGTAATATCTTGTACTACTACAGTACTACCACTATAAATAGGAGAAATATGTTATACTACTGCAGTACTACCACTATACTGTACATGTGAGTAATATCTTGTAATATCTTGTACTACTACAGTAATATATTGTACTTCTACAGTACTACTACTATAAATGTGAGTAATATATTATACTACTACAGTACTCCTACTATAAATGTGAGTAATATATTGTACTACTACAGTACTACTACTATAAATGTGAGAAATATGTCATAGTACTGCAGTACAACAACAACATATTATGGGGTGAGTCGAAACGTCCATTTAAGTCGAATTTGACATGAATGCATGACGAAGTACAATTTTTGACTTAAATGTAAGTTAGGATTTACTCCTCTTACTGCTACAGTACAACTACTAGTATATGTATTACTACTGCTATGAGGAGAGAGAGAAGAGGAGGAATGAGAGAAAGCTAGAGGGAGGGAGGGCAGAGGAAGGGTCATGGTTATTTCCTCTGAGTAGCAGATTTTTATGATGTTGCTTTGAGGTCAGACTTGGCTCTTCTTATCCTCTCACTGTGTGTGTGTGTGTGTGTGTGTGTGTGTGTGTGTGTGTGTGTGTGTGTGTGTGTGTGTGTGTGTGTGTGTGTGTGTGTGTGTGTGTGTGTGTGTATATATCTCCCTTTCAACCCCATGGACACCAGATGTAGTGGGATCACCCAGGTCTAACCTGGACCCCATTCACAGTGGCGTAACCGGCATAGCAAACTACAAACTATCTCCATCTCATTTTCTTTCCCTCCCTCTTTCTCTCTGTCAGCGTCTCCTCATCCCAACCATGTAGGGAGGCCGTGTCTGAGGCTGAAGGTGTATGTCAGACCCCCAGGTAAGTCACGCTCTAACTACACACACACATACACACAAACACACAAAGATAAGACAGGACAGTAGAAAGACAGATATCCTCTCCTTCAAGTTACTAATAGAGACATGACTCCTCTCCTTTAAATGTAGTTCCTAATAGAGACAGAACTCCTCTCCTTTCAATGTAGTTCCTAATAGAGACATGACTCATCTCCTTTAAATGTAGTTCCTAATAGAGACATGACTCCTCTCCTTTAAATGTAGTTCCTAATAGAGACAAAGCTCCTCTCCTTTAAATGTAGTTCCTAATAGAGACATGACTCCTCTCCTTTAAATGTAGTTCCTAATAGAGACATAACTCCTCTCCTTTAAATGTAGTTCCTAAGAGACATGACTCATCTCCTTTAAATGTAGTTCCTAATAGAGACATGACTCCTCTCCTTTAAATGTAGTTCCTAAGACATGACTCATCTCCTTTAAATGTAGTTCCTAATAGAGACATGACTCCTCTCCTTTAAATGTAGTTCCTAATAGAGACATAACTCCTCTCCTTTAAATGTAGTTCCTAATAGAGACATGGCTCCTCTCCTTTAAATGTAGTTCCTAATAGAGACATAACTCCTCTCCTTTAAATGTAGTTCCTAATAGAGACATGACTCCTCTCCTTTAAATGTAGTTCCTAATAGAGACATAACTCCTCTCCTTTTAAATGTAGTTCCTAATAGAGACATAACTCCTCTCCTTTAAATGTAGTTCCTAATAGAGACATAACTCCTCTCCTTTAAATGTAGTTCCTAATAGAGACATGACTTCTCTCCTTTAAATGTAGTTCCTAATAGAGACATGAGTCCTCTCATTTAAATGTAGTTCCTAATAGAGACATGACTCCTCTCCTTTAAATGTAGTTCCTAATAGAGACATGACTCCTCTCCTTTAAATGTAGTTCCTAATAGAGACATGACTCCTCTCCTTTAAATGTAGTTCCTAATAGAGACATGACTCCTCTCCTTTAAATGTAGTTCCTAATAGAGACATGACTCCTCTCCTTTAAATGTAGTTCCTAATAGAGACATGACTCCTCTCCTTTAAATGTAGTTCCTAATAGAGACATAACTCCTCTCCTTTAAATGTAGTTCCTAATAGAGACATGACTCCTCTCCTTTAAATGTAGTTCCTAATAGAGACATAACTCCTCTCCTTTAAATGTAGTTCCTAATAGAGACATGACTCCTCTCCTTTAAATGTAGTTCCTAATAGAGACATAACTCCTCTCCTTTAAATGTAGTTCCTAATAGAGACATGACTCCTCTCCTTTAAATGTAGTTCCTAATAGAGACATGACTCCTCTCCTTTAAATGTAGTTCCTAATAGAGACATAACTCCTCTCCTTTAAATGTAGTTCCTAATAGAGACATGACTCCTCTCCTTTAAATGTAGTTCCTAATAGAGACATGACCCCTCTCCTTTAAATGTAGTTCCTAATAGAGACATGACTCCTCTCCTTTAAATGTAGTTCCTAATAGAGACATAACTCCTCTCCTTTTAAATGTAGTTCCTAATAGAGACATGGCTCCTCTCCTTTAAATGTAGTTCCTAATAGAGACATAACTCCTCTCCTTTAAATGTAGTTCCTAATAGAGACATGACTTCTCTCCTTTAAATGTAGTTCCTAATAGAGACATGAGTCCTCTCATTTAAATGTAGTTCCTAATAGAGACATGACTCCTCTCCTTTAAATGTAGTTCCTAATAGAGACATGACTCCTCTCCTTTAAATGTAGTTCCTAATAGAGACATGACTCCTCTCCTTTAAATGTAGTTCCTAATAGAGACATGACTCCTCTCCTTTAAATGTAGTTCCTAATAGACATGACTCCTCTCCTTTAAATGTAGTTCCTAATAGAGACATGACTCCTCTCCTTTAAATGTAGTTCCTAATAGAGACATAACTCCTCTCCTTTAAATGTAGTTCCTAATAGAGACATGACTCCTCTCCTTTAAATGTAGTTCCTAATAGAGACATAACTCCTCTCCTTTAAATGTAGTTCCTAATAGAGACATGACTCCTCTCCTTTAAATGTAGTTCCTAATAGAGACATAACTCCTCTCCTTTAAATGTAGTTCCTAATAGAGACATGACTCCTCTCCTTTAAATGTAGTTCCTAATAGAGACATAACTCCTCTCCTTTAAATGTAGTTCCTAATAGAGACATGACTCCTCTCCTTTAAATGTAGTTCCTAATAGAGACATGACTCCTCTCCTTTAAATGTAGTTCCTAATAGAGACATAACTCCTCTCCTTTAAATGTAGTTCCTAATAGAGACATGACTCCTCTCCTTTAAATGTAGTTCCTAATAGAGACATAACTCCTCTCCTTTAAATGTAGTTCCTAATAGAGACATGACTCCTCTCCTCTGTAATTACATTTTTTTCCTGACTGACATAGAAACCTCATCTTCTTCTAAAGACTCTACAATTATCACTGTGACTGTGTGTGTGTGTGTGTGTGTGTGTGTGTGCGTGTGTGTGTAACTGTATTAAACTGTAATTAGGTTGCTTAAACCCCCTGCTGAGCTCTTGGCGACATTAGTCTCCTCTCTCTTTCTCTCATTCTCTTTCTCTCTTGCTGTATCTGGAACTCCAGCACTTTCTTCTTCTTATTCCTGTTACTTTCTGTCTATTTTAGTCATTTTCTCTCCATTCTGTTGTTCTCTCTCTCCAATCAGTTGGTTGATTAGATTTCTTTCACTCTACTTTCAAATGCTTCCATCATTTTCTCTCCACTTTCAGATCGTTCTGGCCTTCTCTTTCTCTCTGTTCTATTCTGTCCTATCTCTCCTTTCAGATGTTTTCTGTCCTCTCTGTCCCTCTGTTGAGTCATGCTGTCATTCTCTCTGTCTGTTCCAGGCAGTTCAGGGTTTGACTCTCCAGAGCCCTTTCTGACTGATGGAGCTGCAGACTGGAGCCCAGAGTCCCTGCTAGCCCCAGCCCTAATACCCAGCCTGGCCTCACTGCTACTGGGCTTCCTCTCATCGCTGTGACCCCCCCTCCACTGGAGCAACACCTAGACCAGTCTTTGCTGGAAGACTGCCTGTAGGACTGGCTGGCTGTCCCTCAAACACCCACATGCTCAGGGAGAAACTCTCTTTCAGTCCTGGATTAAAAACCACTGTGGGTCCCCAGGACAAGCATTTACAGCTCCTGGGCTAATTCATGGATGAAGACGTAACCCTAACCTCCCTGGGGTGTCTGAAGGGACATGGATGAAGACTTACCCCTAACCCCCCTGGGGTGTCTGAAGGGACATGGATGAAGACTTAACCCTAACCCCCCTGGGGTGTCTGAAGGGACATGGATGAAGACTTAACCCTAACCCCCCTGAGGTGTCTGAAGGGACATGGATGAAGACTTAACCCTAACCCCCCTGGGGTGTCTGAAGGGACATGGATGAAGACTTAACCCTAACCCCCCTGGGGTGTCTGAAGGGACATGGATGAAGACTTAACCCTAACCTCCCTGGGGTGTCTTAAGGGACATGGATGGGGGGTGGTGGTAGTTGGCTGGACACACACATGCATGACCACTGTGAATCTGGACTGAACTGACGGTTTCTGTTATGTTTACATGATCACATATAATTTAACTGAAGATGGTTCCACTGATGTCATGGTTATATTTGAAATGGACAGTTAATTAGACTTCCAAAGTGCAGATTCTGATCTGACACTCAGAAGCCTTCTGATGGACATAGTTACTGCTGCAACCCCCAGCCCACAGAGGGAAGAGGAGAAGGAGGGGGAGAGGGAAACAGGCAGTGTGAGAGAGAAATAAACAAAGAAAAGGAGAGAGAAAGAAAGAGAGTCTCGGGACCGAGACTTCTTTAAGAGACTTCTTTAAGAGACTTCTTTAATGTCGGGAGGAGAACATAATGAGAAGGCACTGTGTTCACACAAAAACACTGACACGTTTCTACCCCGTTTCATCTTATTTTTGTTCCGTTTAAAAGCACCATCAAATATTAATGAGAGAGAGAGAGAGAGAGGAGAGAGAGACAGAGATAGAGAGAGACAGAGAGCGACAGAGAGAGACAGAGAGAGAGACAGAGACAGAGAGAGACAGAGAGAGACAGAGAGAGAGAGAGAGAGAGAGAGAGAGAGAGAAAGGAAAGTTTGGTCCTTGCTTTATTCTCCAACCCTAAAACGGTTGATGATGACTCAGTATTCTGTTCCTCTGATGTTGCGTGTCTTAGTGTGTGTAAACCGCCGGTAGTTGGTTCTATCATGTACAGCATTTACGCTAAGGCGATCCCTGTCATGGTTTAATGTATAAAAGGTTTCCTTCACGTCTCCATCTCATGAGTTTGTCTCCTGTTCTGATCTGTTGTGTTTGTCAAGATGATGAGAGACAGGAGAGAAACACACCAATAAAGGTTGTTTTGTCTACAAAGTGACTGTCAGTGATTATGGTCTTGTATACAGTAACACAGGAATAGTTGCTATTTCTTGGTTGAAACCATTGCCCTCTGCTGGCCAGTGAGTGTCACAGTTTTATCTCTAAATTCAGGGGGAAACCCAAGTTATTTGTAATGGGGAGGGAAAGCCAGTTTTCTGTAAAAACATGTTTTTGTTTAATTAATGGCTTTCCAATTCATCACTTTCACTGAAAAAACTATGAGAGAGAAAAATGTAAAATGTAAAATGAACAGCAACAAAACTGTCATGCACAGACCTACACTAAGGGCCTGAAGTATGTCTTGGCTTGGGAAAACTCCTAGCCTTAGGTCATACTACAAAACGTAGAGTTTTATGAACCAGAATGCTAACTTATGGTACCTCGAGGTGTCTCTTGAGGTCCTGGATCTCTCTCTCAATGTGGTAGATATCATCAGACAACTGCCTGTGGCCGGACTGGGCCTTCATCAGTTGGCAGTGGAGACGCTTCACGATGGCATCGTACCGTCTGTTCTGGATCTGAGAACAACACATGTGGGTTTTAAACAGATATGGTACTTTTTGATTTTTGTTGACATTGTCCTGCATTTCTTTCCTTTTTGTATGTACAACACTTTGAGCTGCATGTTCGAAAGGTACCAGATAAATAGTTATTCTTATTATGAATACTGTACATGGTGGGTCTTTATCTGACATTAACTGTCTGGAGTGAGTTCTTTTCTGTTGGATTAGAGGAAAAGGGGGGTAAGTGAGCATCAGACAATAGGGATTCACTACCGTACCTCGATATGCTTCTTGATCAGTGTGTGACTCTCAAACTCCTTCAGGATGAGCTCTCTTCTCTCAGTCACCATCTTCCTCCGGGCTGAGATCTGCCACCTCATGTCATCCATCTCTTTCTGTCAAGAGATTGCAGTTTTATTACTGATCCACGACAACAACATGCGAACAGATGAAGTGGAGAAGACAGGGATCACAGGACAAAATTAACTGTTTTTTTTAACGTATCACATATGACTGTAATCTGTCAACATCTACACTGGTTCCTCAGCTGCTCTGACCTGTGCCTGCTTCACAGCGTTCCCCTCTGGGTTCTCCAGGTCGGCCCTCAGCTCCTCTCTCCTCTCTGTGAGCACTCTGACCAGAGCCCTCTTCTCCACTAGCTCCCTGTGAGCCCTCGTCTGGCTCTCCGCTTGCAAGACGGCTGTCCGGTGGCCCTCCATCTTGTTCCGGTAGGTGTTGTAACCGGCCAGCACGCGGCTAAAGTTGTCCTCCTCTTCCTCGATCAGCAGTCGGAGCTCTGTGTTTTCGTTGTAGACGGTGACGGAACGCAAGCCCAGGTCTTGCATGTGTCACTGCAGGTGTTCCATCTCACCCTCCAGGATGAGAATCTGCCTCACGTTGGATTTGAACTCCACTTCAGCTTCTTTGCCTTTCTTCTCAATGTCTGATAATATGGCCTGGTAGCAGAGATGAAAACAACATTGCTTTTCACTGAGTGTTAAAACAAATGTTCCGATATTAATGTTGCATGGAAAATGTATGTAATGTAAGCAGCAACAATTACAGTGTTCCTGGAGTTTTAAAATGTTACTGGTCAGTGTGTTAGCAGGTAAGGAGAGATTCAACTGGAGAGAGCTGAGCACTTGTTGTTCCTCCCGGAGGGCCACAATCTGGGCATATCCTTGTTGAGAGACATCTTCTAAAGCTTGTGTTAGAGAGAAGTCAGGCCCTCCATGTGTCTCTACAGCAATACATGGAATGGACCATGTCAGTCTGAAGAAAGAATGTGGTTTGTTATTAGTTAAGCTAGCTAGCTTCCTAAACTAGCTTGTTGTAGCCCTACTAACGTTAGCTCTTTAGTAGCCCCAACCCCAACAACTTTAGGCATACTTTGGGCTGTTTTAGCAAAGCATCCCAACATAATACAGATAGTCCAACATTTTATAAGGAATTTGCTATATGTTCTCTTGCCATTTTCCACCGTCATCCCAGCAGAGTTGGCCATGTTGACACGTTTGTTGTTGAGCGCGAAACAGAGGTGGTTTTCGCGCTCAGCTCAGCACGTGCACTCTCTTGGCCTGGCGGACGTTTCCGGTGGGGGGGTTTCCGGTGTGATTCCCCCAATACGCCCCATATTGGCTGACTTCACCTTTGCCGAGTAAAACAATATAGTTATGTTAAGAATTAAACCATTAAAGAAACCACAAGTTCGGACACACCCAAAGAGTTCCATTGAATTGAATGGCTCATCTTCATTTTCCAGATATTGGAGAAACGTTAATTTCTGCCCTTCCCACTCAAAATGTAGGGAAAATAAATAGTGATGTTATTCACATCCATTGGTCAGTGAAGTAAACTAAGTGAAATGTAGCCCTAATTTTCATATTAATTTATTTTACAATGGATTGCCAGATGTCCGGATTTGATTCTATACATCATTTTTATGTGATAAATGACAGGGACTTGTCACTATGGTTTCTGGTGGTATGAGACAGTATAGATGTCAGTTATGTGTATTTACATGTTTCCCAGTGTTAGGCCATAGCCTACTGGTTAGGTCCACAAGTGGTCTTTTAGGGTTAGCGAATAAAGTAAGGACCATTCTCTCTATCTCTATACCTTTATAAATCTCATTTATGATATGAAAAGAAGGCAGTTATGGAGAAAATGTGTCTGTAGGCTATTTGATTGCACACAGCAGACCTCCAGGATATGTACTCAAGTCACTCATTTTGTTTTCTTACTAAAACATGAATATAGGAAGGATATAAGGAAGCCAGTACTGATACATCCCCATTACACTTCCATGCACACTTCCTGTAACTGTGTGCGCGTGTGTGTGTGATGGGATCAAGTCCTTTCAGTTTTTGTGCAGCCTACTGGAAATGTATTGCGACCATCCAGATGAACAAAACAAGGTTTCTTTCCCAGGCCCATGCAGCCCATAAAGCCATGACCCAGTAGGATTTGGCTGTGAAGGTGGGTGAGGGACCCACCGTTAGCTAAACAATAGCCGATAGATTTGATTTACTAGCACAGGACCTGACTGTTATTTGTGCTGGTGGATGTTAGTATTTTATTTGTTGTTTGGGTTTGTTTTGCGCACTAAAAAGAGCAAATTGTTTGAACGTGATGACAGTTGGAGTTCCCCATTTGTGGATGAATGCTTAGATATAGGGAAAACACTGGGCTATTATTGTTAACATGTTTGCCTCCAGATGCTGAAGTTCTGAGTAAGTAGCTGCTGTGGTTTCTGAGTCTTGTGGCTTTATTGAGACAAGTTTACGGTGTACATAATAGGTGCAGGTGTGTGCCGGTGCCCTGTAACTAGTTATGAAAACAAAACGGATGTGCTGCAGTGAACATCATGATCTTATAGGCTATTGCGCCATTACATCCTATGCACTTTTTCTGCGTTTGAATTTCTCATGTGTGTTTGATTAAATAGAGCCCTCCTCAGTCAATCTCAGTCTGTTTCTCATAAACACAACAGGATAAACTGTATGTACGAGTCAACGCGGTGCTCCCTTTCCCTGCCTCCTTCCCTTCCCTCCTACTGTCCCTCCCTTCCTCCAATCCCACATTCCTTCCAATCCCTCCCTCCATCTGTAACTCAATATAACCACAACTATTTCCTGTCTGGTTCCTGTCTGGTTCCATGACATTGTCTCTCATTCCCTGTGTCTCATCAGCACAAAAACATGTGTGCCAAAGAGACGGTCTTGACTAGGTCACAGGTGTTCCTGTTTTTACCCTAGTCTGCATTGTGTCAACACAACTAAACATTAACTAGAAGTATCTGTTGCTATTATTTTGTCCACTCCATCCTTCCTCAAAATAGGAAGAGAGACAGTGAAGAGGGGATGGATGGAGATACAGTAGAACATAGCTATGTTTATTTTTAATTTCATACAATGTTGATCTTTTAAATACCATTAATAGCTGTAAAACAGGGGTTGTTGGCTGTGGGTGGTCAACTACATTAATACCCTGTTATTCATCTCATCTGCTGTTATTTGGGCTACCTGTGTTTTGAGGTGAATACTGAGGTTTCCAGGTGTTTGATGCCATTCCATTCACTCCGTTCCAGACATTATTATGAGCTCTCCTCCCCTCAGCAGCCTCTACTGATTTGAAGTATAGTAATTTGAGTGCTTGCATCAGCAGTTTTACAGATGAAACTTTTATTGATAGCCGAGCTGATTCGTGTGCTATTGTTGCCCATTTTCTGAAAGGTTATAGATTGGTGCCAGTGACTGAAAACAAATGAGAAACAGTCTTTGTTTCAGTGGACGACTTTAATACTCTCTTAACAGTGCAACTGTAGAGCTGAGATAGGTGGCGTTAATGCACGCTTGGACATGGAAATGACATGGGAGTGAAGAAAGCTTTCAAGGGAAACATGGTGTGTGTGTTGAATTGTTCTAATCCAAGCATGGACAGATCGATTCCTCACTTTTCAAATGGATTTTCACGTGAAGAAGGCAAACTGAGCATAGTAATGACATTACACGTCAACAAAGGAGTATCTCATTTCATTTTAAATCAGAGACATGAGGCGGGGTGGGGGAGGGGCAGGACTATAAGGGTGAGTGAAATCAGGGAATGAATAAGGAGAGTAGGGGGCCTCTAAATGTGCATGACACAGCACTCCCAGCATGCATCACTAACTGGAGTTATTCCCTTCTAACCACAGAAAGCACATAAAATCGAGGTGCCCTGCGCTCGTATGCCAGAGAGACAGTGTCAAGTTTTCAGAGATGTGCTGAGGTAAAACAGTCTCTCAGGGTGAAACGTAATGGTCTAATGGTATCCCTGTTTTCCTATGACATGGGTTGAAGCATGGCAATATTGGTGATAATAACAGAGCATTTATAATCTCTCTCCTGTATTTTTACAATTGTATATGGCTTTATTGGAATGTTCTATAAACACACAAAAAACTGAACACAGAATTGAATACGAGAGACATCAGAAAATACATAAATATTGAGAACTTAATAAAACTAACTTCATAAAACTAATTAAAAGTAAGCCAAATTCAGTTTGTTCTCACAGTATAAAAATACAAAAATCTATTCCATATGCAGACAGTCCAGCTATCTAACAGATAATAATTCCACCTCATCTACAGCCCTGAGCTGGGAATGGGATTAAAGAGATATCAGTTACTAATTTATCAATTAAGTGCCCTGCGTCTCCTTCCTCATTCTTCATCTGCTGATTCTGAAGGCCCCGAAGTAGCTTCCCTCAGCTTCCGGGTCCAGCAGCCAGGAGTTGGACACGCTGACGTAAATACTGTCCCCGGACCCTAGGGGGAAAGCCCCTCCCTGCTGCTGACAACACATGTGGTAGTGGCCCCTCTGCCAGGGCCTGGTGCTGCCGCTTTTCATTAGCACAGCTGGCCTGGGGGGGGCACTGTGACTGTGACGCTCGTGGAACACGTATTGTATAAGAAGGGCACCAGCCCCGGCCCCATCTTCTCTGTGAATGCTAGGCTCTGCTGAAGCCCCTTTTCTCCCTGGAGCATGAGACCCAGACTCCAACAGTGACTCCTCTACCTGGTCGTAGTACCTGAAGCAGGTTTTGGCGTAGATGTAGTACAGGCCACCCTCGCGGACCAGGATCCTTCCGTCATGGTACCCGATCTTGGACAGGTGTCCATGGGCGTGGTCCCAGTGGATCATTGTGTTCTGGATGACTCTCTGGATGTGCCCACTGGTAGGCTGAATGGGTAGGTGGGCTGATGGTGTGACCTCCCTGGGGTTTTTTGGGCACCTCTGTGACTCCCCTCTCTGGAGGTCGTCCGACGTCTCAACTAGGGCTGGTCCGGTCTGGGTGACCTGAAGTTGCCAACAGAGACAGCAGCAAGAGAGGTTAGAGATCACAGTAGCCCAAATCCCTCATTGGGCATCGATACACTGCTGTTAGACACATTTATAGAGTTATAGACCACTTGTCACTTAAACTTTTTTACTGCAGTGGGCTAAATCAGGGTCACACAGTGTATTTCTTGGTAGTCTTAAACAAATCTACTTTGAAACAAGTATTCACCTTCACACCTTGTGGGCTTAAAAAGAAGACACCTGCACCATGTCAGATATAGAGTTGAAATGTATTACATTTTGAGTTTGCATTTCAATACTACACTTTATATACATGACAGAAGACTGAAATATTACAAAACTGTTTGACATTGAAACATCGGATTTTCTGCAGGTTTTTGAAATCATGTTTATTAATGATGAAAAATATGAATAACATTCCACCCATGAGGCCACTAGGTCACTTTATATGTACAGTATATACTGTATTCTAGTCATAGATAGCCCATCCTATATAACTAGTGCTGTACACACCTTCTCTATTAATATACTGTCCCTACACACCAATATACATATTTATATTCTGGACTCTGACATTACTCATTCTGATATTTCATAATTTCTTTTTGGATTATGTGTATATTGTTTTGTATTGTTAGGTATTACTGCACTGTTGGAGCTAGAAACACAAGCATTTCGCTGCACCTGCGATAACATCTGCAGATCTGTGTAAACCAATAAACTTTTATTTGATTTGTTGCTTGTAATACATAAGGCGACTTTGTAAGCCATAAGAGGCAATAGCCAGTAAAACCGTCCATACAATATGAAACACTTTGCCTCTGTTTGAAGTGTAACGTGTTCTAGATGTTGTGGTGAGAGAGCAACCACTTGAAATGGATTACATTTAGTGCAATGTGTATTTGAGGCAATCATTGTATATCATTTTTTTTGTCCAATGTTTTCCTGCAGCACCTGCAAACTGTTATGACAATAACTTTTTTCTTACAAAATACAATTTTTGTGCTTATAGAATTACATAGATTTTATGACCATTTTTAGAGGAGACTCTTGGTATTATCCAATCTAAGAGACCTATGCATTAGGACTTGTATTATTATGATTTCCTTACCTGTTGAAGATGACCTGTCAAGTGAAGTACAACAGCAACACTTGATACCACTTGAAGTAATCCCATGAAAACGACGGTACCAATAAGAGTTCTGTTTGAAGTTGCTTCTGTTCTCCTGAGCTGCTGAAATCTTGGCAGACTGCTTTCCATTTCATAAAGATCTGTTTAATACTGAACATTAAATATCCACTGTGTTTCATAAATACAGACCCAATGTTAGTCTATGCTTTCCCCAAGATATGTTTGTATTTCTGCGTATTCTCATTACCAATAGACGTTTTAGGAGGTGGTTTTCTCAGTTTAGTACCCCCTCTTTGAGGACCAATCAGATTACAGATGAATTGAAATAGCGTTTTAACACCACCAGGGGTGCTGTTGTAAAACACTGTGCGAAAAACATTATTAATGACTACATATCCCAGCATTCAACACCACCCTTTGACCTTGCTGGAAGCGTGACTATATTCTTTACAATGGTAATAAATGTGAGATGATAAACTCATGTAACCAGTTTACACTTACTTCGTATACACTGTAGCCAGATGCTAACGCAGAAATGTATTCGACTGTATGGCTGGTGCTCCCTCCACATGCGCAAGACAATATGGAAGGAACTAGCAAATCGATCACTCGTATCATAAAGACGTTATTGGAACAATCATTTGGGAGATTTATACCGGAATGAGTCCGTACAAAGATATATTCGGCAGCTTGTGGAAGAGTACAGAGATGTCACCAAAACATTACAACATGGGTTTCTCAACGCCCCCGCCAGGAAAGAGTTGAACAAGAGACAGATGTGACTTTCACATCGGCATGTTTCAGAGCGCTGAACATGCCGTGAAAGACCTAGAGGAGGTTGAAACTCTGCTTCAGAGTAAGTAAGCTGTGTTCGGTTTTGTGTATTTTGTTAATTGCTAACTAACTAGTGGTCTTTCTGTATCTTCCTTTCATAAGTGTCTGTAACGCCTACGTGCCGTAATGACCAGAAGAGGTCGCCAATGCTTCAATGACAATGTGCTAACTGTGAAATGTGTCATGTATCTGAAAATGTTGTAGTCATCCATATTCTCCTTTTACAGAGACAGTCGGTTCCAAAGAGGAAGACCGACAAAAATGGTCCAGCTACTGAAAGAGGAACAAGCACAGATCACCCAAAGAATCGAGTCATTGAGAAAAGATGTACGAACAAACATTAGACACAGAACATTTTAAATTTCTGCCTTGGTCAGTCTGGAATTTGATGAAAAAATCTGAATTCATATTCCCCCAGTTAATCCAGACACTAGTACCCAGTGACCCACACGACACCAGTAATGTCCTTCTGGAGGTGGTAACAGGGCGGACAACAGGAGGTTGTCGAACCACTGCTTTTAATCAGGGCAAGGTGTCTGGTAACATGACTGAATACAAACAGTGCAGCTATTCCCTCCGCAAGGCTATCAAACAAGCTAAGCGCCAGTACAGAGACAAAGTAGAATCTCAATTCAACGGCTCAGACACAAGAGGTATGTGGCAGGGTCTACAGTCAATCACGGACTACAGGAAGAAACCCAGCCCAGTCACGGACCAGGATGTCTTGCTCCCAGGCAGACTAAATAACTTTTTGCCCGCTTTGAGGACAATACAGTGCCACTGACACGGCCTGCAACGGAATCATGCGGTCTCTCCTTCACTGCAGCCGAAGTGAGTAAGACATTTAAACGTGTTAACCCTCGCAAGGCTGCAGGCCCAGACGGCATCCCCAGCCGCGCCCTCAGAGCATGCGCAGACCAGCTGGCCGGTGTGTTTACGGACATATTCAACCAATCCCTATACCAGTCTGCTGTTCCCACATGCTTCTAGAGGGCCACCATTGTTCCTGTTCCCAAGAAAGCTAAGGTAACTGAGCTAAACGACTACCGCCCGTAGCACTCACATCCGTCATCATGAAGTGCTTTGAGAGACTAGTCAAGGACCATATCACCTCCACCCTACCTGACACCCTTGACCCACTCCAATTTGCTTACCGCCCAAATAGGTCCACAGACGATGCAATCTCAACCACACTGCACACTGCCCTAACCCATCTGGACAAGAGGAATACCTATGTGAGAATGCTGTTCATCGACTACAGCTCGGCATTCAACACCATAGTACCCTCCAAGCTCGTCATCAAGCTCGAGACCCTGGGTCTCGACCCCGCCCTGTGCAACTGGGTACTGGACTTCCTGACGGGCCGCCCCCAGGTGGTGAGGGTAGGCAACAACATCTCCTCCCCGCTGATCCTCAACACTGGGGCCCCACAAGGGTGCGTTCTGAGCCCCCTCCTGTACTCCCTGTTCACCCACGACTGCGTGGCCATGCACGCCTCCAACTCAATCATCAAGTTTGCGGACGACACAACAGTGGTAGGCTTGATTACCAACAACGACGAGACGGCCTACAGGGAGGAGGTGAGGGCCCTCGGAGTGTGGTGTCAGGAAAATAACCTCACACTCAACGTCAACAAAACTAAGGAGATGATTGTGGACTTCAGGAAACAGCAGAGGGAACACCCCCATCCACATCGATGGAACAGTAGTGGAGAGGGTAGCAAGTTTTAAGTTCCTCGGCATACACATCACAGACAAACTGAATTGGTCCACTCACACAGACAGCATCGTGAGGAAGGCGCAGCAGCGCCTCTTCAACCTCAGGAGGCTGAAGAAATTCGGCTTGTCACCAAAAGCACTCACAAACTTCTACAGATGCACAATCGAGAGCATCCTGGCGGGCTGTATCACCGCCTGGTATGGCAACTGCACCGCCCTCAACCGTAAGGCTCTCCAGAGGGTAGTGAGGTCTGCACAACGCATCACCGGGGGCAAACTACCTGCCCTCCAGGACACCTACACCACCCGATGCTACAGGAAGGCCATAAAGATCATCAAGGACATCAACCACCCGAGCCACTACCTGTTCACCGCGCAGTCATCCAGAAGGCGAGGTCAGTACAGGTGCATCAAAGCTGGGACCGAGAGACTGAAAAACAGCTTCTATCTCAAGGCCATCAGACTGTTAAACAGCCACCACTAACATTGAGTGGCTACTGCCAACACACTGTCAATGACACTGACTCTACTCCAGCCACTTTAATCATGGGAATTGATGGGAAATGATGTAAATATATCACTAGCCACTTTAAACAATGCTACCTTATATAATGTTACTTACCCTACATTGTTCATCTCATATGCATACGTTGATACTGTACTCTATATCATCGACTGCATCCTTATGTAATACATGTATCACTAGCCACTTTAACTATGCCACTTGGTTTACATACTTATCTCATATGTATATACTGTACTCGATATCATCTACTGTATCTTGCCTATGCTGCTCTGTACCATCACTCATTCATATATCCTTATGTACATATTCTTTATCCCCTTACACTGTGTATAAGACAGTAGTTTTTTTTGGAATTGTTAGTTAGATTACTTGCTCGTTATTACTGCATTGTCGGAACTAGAAGCACAAGCATTTCGCTACACTCGCATTAACATCTGCTAACCATGTGTATGTGACAAATAAAATTTGATTTGATTTGATTTGAACTGTAATTACTCAATGAACAGCATTAGGCCATGGACAACGGCTCTCCATTACACTCCTGGTCCTGATGATAATGTATGTCCCCTCTCTGGTGCACATGTTTGGATCCAGGTGACATCTGTCAACAGTTCACCAGAGAGATGTTTGACATGTACCAAGGCCTTACCAGCCACAAGAACTGGGACTTTGAGATCTTCAACTACACACCTGCTGAATATGGTAATGCTTCTCTTCTGTCTGTCCTACTGTCTCTGTGTTTTATGGGTCACTGGATGAAAGTGTCTGTGTTTATGTATGATTGATTGGTGTGTTTTATTGTCTGATTTGATTGACTCAGGTGGACTGCACCATGTGGCAGTAAGGATAGCGGGGGAGAGTGTGTACCGGCGTCTGAAGCATGAGGGAGGGACACACCGGGTCCAGAGGATCCCCGAGGTGGGCCTGACCTCCAGGATGCAACGCATTCACACAGGAACCATGACCGCCATCGTCCTGCCACAACCCAACGAGGTACACCTGTCTGTCCTGTCTGTCGGTCTGCCTGTCTGAACGATAATACATTGGGATTCTGTTTTGTAGCTGGACATCAGCATTGACCCTAAGGACCTGCGGGTTGATACGTTCAGATCGAGAGGGGCGGGAGATCAAAGTGTCAACACAACAGACAGTGCTGTCCGAATAGTACACCTGCCAACAGGTAAGAGCTTACAGTTCGGGGAGACAGAATATGTATTGAAAATCCACTTTAAGAAGTGTTTTAATATCTTCATTGAAAACCAATGGCAATTCTTGATTTTGAATTGATCTCCTGATATTGACTGAATTTAAATGGAATTATTGACTGACCTGTTCTCTGACCCTAGGTACAGTGGCAGAGTGTCAGACGTCCCGCTCTCAGCTGCAGAATTGTGACACGGCCCTGCGCGTGCTGAAGGCCCGCCTCTACCAGAGCATGATGGGCAGAGAGACGGAGCAGAGACTTACAGCACGCAAACAGAAGGTGATCCCCGACACACAGTCCCATCCTGACGCTTTACTGTCCCCCTCCTCCCTCCCCCCAACTCACCTCAGAGCCATTCATGTTAATCCTTCTCCAGGGGGGCACTCGCTCCGTCGGAGAGGATTCGCACCTACAACTTCAGCTAGGACCGTGTGACAGATCACCGGACTGGCTATGTGACCAGAGATATCAAGGTGGGCTTCTAACTATGCAAACAAGCAGTCTATAATGGAAGTTGATTTGTTGTGTAATGTTTTTACATGTAGTGGTAATAGTTGGTTAATGTGTCTTCTGTATTCCCTTGGCAGGAGTTCATGAGGGGCAGGGAGCCCCTGGATGACCTGATCTCAGAGCTGTTGGAACACAGAGACAAAGAGGCTCTGCTGGAGCTGGTGGTGACCTGCAGTCAGAGATACTGACTCAAGACAGTGTGACGCCTTAGTTCTGGGAGCTAGCTGACATGACCCACTGCAGACAGGAGAACAGTCAGACCAGATATGGAAGCAGTTGCGCAAACACTGATCCTGGTTCAGTTTGTGAAAAGAATGGCGTGTGGGTGGAGAAAAGAGAGCAGAGAGAGCCTGGCTACAGACAACCCAGCTCTTTAACCAGTCTCAGACATATACCCAATTACACCCTAGCATTTTAATAAAGTCCTAAAACTTGACTGAAAATAGTTGGCGACGAGCCCTGCTCCTATTGGGTGTGTCAGAGCTATGTTTCAGCCCAACACACACGCTCTAATCTCAAGCACCCAGCCATGACTGGCAGCTGGCCAGCCATGGCATCAGTATCTCTCCTACACAGCCATAGCAATGAGCATGTGTTGGCACCAGTGAAGGGTTGAATTACCTTTGAGGCTACTCGAGCCCTGTGAAATGTTGGAGTTGCTCTGACAGAAGTCTGCAAAATAAATCCGTGGAAGACTATTGATTATTAAAGGCTGATGGACTAAAGGAAGAAGCATAGAGAAAATGTCCACACCAGCAGAATATATATTCAAGTACAATATTTCATCAAATCATACTGTAGAAAACTTTCTTTGCATTCTCCTTCTCGCATACTCCAACCATGCTGGAGTACGGTCAAGGTCTGGGTCTCCCCAAAGCATCGTAGCGCTAGGATGTTCATTCCATTGAAACTAAATAGACAAAAGATGGCCATAGTCCTACGATGGTTTTGGGAGACCCAGGCATGAGCATGTACTGGTGGTGATGTGGAAAATAACCACCACCACAGTAAGGACATCACAGGGGTACATCACACACGCATAAGAAAATACCTCTGGGAATGATAGTCTGTCCGTCACGGCTGTACGCTATTCAACTCAAATAAAAAAAGCAGGAGGGCATCAGGCATTGGAAAAGGAAATTGTAAAGAGTAAGACAAACACTTGAAGTTAGGACAGCTAAAGCCACTGATCCAGCTGGTTTCAGACGTCTGCTTGTCCTATTCAACCCCAAAAGCTGCTGATATGATGTAACTTGGAAGGTTGGATGGGTAAAAGTCAACCTGAACAATTCTGAAATGATGGCATCTTGGTGAGTAGCTAACTCGAGTTCTCTGTAGCCCACAGGGACCTGACCTGCGTATCCAGGTATTATATGGCGTTGCTCAAATTGTCCCCTTACACAATAACAACAGTCTCCAACAACATCCCCCAGTTTGTCAAGCCTTGTTTCTGTTTAAAAAGAGTTCATATCTGAGTTAGCCTGAGTATTAGTCATCATCTCCCCGTTGCCTCAGGCTCCTGGAGGATTTCCCATTCTCTGCTTTCCTCTTCCTGAACGTGGCCCCGGCTCCCGACGCGGGGCCTCCCTCGTCGCCCAGAGAGGTGATGATACGCTCCCTAAACTTGGGTTTGGGCTCAGGCGGAAGCTCCGTGGGGGCGGGGGCGCTAGCTGCACCTTCCACCTGTGGTAGCTGCAGGTCCACTTTCTCACTGGAGGAGAGAACATGGGTGGTGGTGGGTGGGGTATAGAGCAGGTAGGTGAGTTATTAGTTTAGCATTTAATTAGGCACACAACAACAAGTTGGCTAAAGTAGAGACAGACTAGCACCAGGGTCCTGTTCATTAAGGCAAACTGTAACAAAATCTCATAGTTAAATCCAAATGAAGACATTGACAGTATAACAGTCTCTTACTAAGGCTCTTCTTCCTGTATCTGCTCCCAGGCTCCGTAAGGGTTGGTCTTTCTGGGCTTCTTAACAGCAGGCATCTCCTCTTTCTCCTCAGGCACAGCTGCCGGTGTGTCTTTGGCCCCTTCGTCTCCCTTCCCCCCGTCATCATCCTCACCATCTTTATCCTCTCCCTCCTTGTCTGAAGGCAGTGTATTCTTTTTGTGAGGAGAGCAAATGATTATTGAACTGATCGTCAGTCACCATGACTCAAATCCTAAACTAATGCCTACTATTATTTGTGCCCATTCACTACCAATGGGGTTGTATTGAGAACTGAGTCTCACCCTGAACTGAATCTTGGTACCTGTTTGGAATCCTCTCTCTCCCCGGCTCCTTTGGTACTGTTGGAGCTGTCCTCCCCAGAGAGGGGTTCTGGCTGCAGGGCAGATGGGTCATCTAACCCTGGGGGGCCCACTGTCTCTCCACTGGGCCCAGACCCAGACTCACCACCGGCAGGGAGATCTGCAGGTCTTTCCCAGCTGGACTCTGTCAGAGTGGGGGAAACATCAAAACTATGTCAAACATAATTATGTCAAACATACATCATTCTTGTCATCACCAGTCTTCATAGACTGACCTCCAGTCTCTGTGTTGTAGTAGTATGTAAATCCATCAGGACTGACAGCCTCCATCCAGGCACTACCTAAGGAGATCTACAGAAAAAAAGTGTGTTCACACCAGGACTTGAATACATTACCTCGGTACATTGCACTGACTCTAAACATATCAAATGGGTAACAACATATAAGAGACTTCCTGGTGAAATGAAAGGTATTAAGAAATGACATTAAAAAGTTGGGTGTACCTCGGTTTGACCCGGCTGTGGAGAGGGTGTGCTCTTTCCCTGCAACCCATATGGTTTGTCCCACTGAGATTCTGAAAAGATATAAAAACACAATGCTTCAGGAGAAAGGTGAATGGTCCTAGGTATATGTTCAAAACTGATTTATTAAAGTCACAGTCTGACTTTTAACCCGACATCTCTGATATCTGCGGAGGTGTTGTGGTCTTCAGCCTACCCCGGGTTCGTACAGATATTTGCAAACCAAATTCAAGGGCTTTCGAGGACCACCAATTTGTAATAGTTCCTATTATGCAATTGTTTCTATTCGCCACCAGATGACGGTATATTCACCAAAACCTCATGACAAAAACATACTTACTATTCATTACTACCTTACAAGCTCTACTCAATAATACGTGTTTCACTACTTATTTACTACATACATTAGTGGTAAATCAGTACTGATGATGTAATTTGAGTAGTGATGAGCAGAGTTTTGGGACATGCCTACTTGTGAACACACATTTCTTATTCGCATTACTACACAACTCCAGCTTTATGACAGTATTGTAATTTTATTGGGCATTAGGGAATCTACTACTTAATAGCTACGACAAAGCGTCTTGCTTCCGACTGGCAGCTTTAGAGTCACCGGTCGGGAGAAGGGCGGGTGGGCTGTGTGAGGAAAACGGCACGTGAACGGCAACCAGAACAGCAGGAGCACGGCTGCCGCTTGATAAAGTGGAATATCGCAGGCTTGAATGGGGCAACAAAACAAAAAAAAGCTCTGGAGAGAAAAAGTCTCAATGTAGAACTGGCGCCAGCGCAGAATGTAGCGTAGTGCCATTCCCCTCCACTTCCGATTACACCATGCTCGACATGTCGAGGTCTGATGTATTTATTTCACCTTACACAGTGTGGGTTGGTTAGGTCCAGTGATGTCGCGGGGGAAAAAAGGTGGGTAGACTATACGGAACAAAAATAGAAAATGGGTTTCATTAGCTGAAATAACAGACCCCATAAATGTTCTATTATGCACAAAAGGTTCTATATTTGCCCAGCATTTTAGCTATCGATGTGACGTTTGGCAGTGCCTAATCAGTCGGTTCTGTACCTGCCTGGCTGAGTGGCAGTATGGGTAGAATGAGAGAGCTCGCCTGGCAACCAGAGTGCGAAACACATGAAATAAAACTCGGTAGTGTACCTGGAAATGAATTCGTAAGAGCAATATATGTTTCTAATATTTTTCATATTAACATATTTGATAGTTTTCTGTTCTCCCATTTTAATTCAAGTACTTTCCAAGTACCAACTTGAGAAAATGTCTGAGTTTTGAGGTATTCAAGTAATTGAATTTCAGAGTGCCAAATTCAATTACTTTAAGCACTTCAAGCACCTTGTGTGAACCTTGCCTACCTCCTGTCATAGAGTTGTAGTAGTATGTGAGTCCTTCGCCTGTCTTTCCCTCCACCCAGTTCTCTGATTCGTTTCTGGGCATCCTCTCCTTTCTAGGCTTTCGCTTCTTTTCTTGTTTTCGAGATGGAGATGGAGATGGAGATGGAACTGGGCTTGGAGTTTGGGCTTTGGTTTGAGATGGGGAATCTAAGCAAACACACAAAATCCCATTGATATATTAGCCATTTGAGCAGACACTCTTATCCAAAACAACTTACACAGAGTGTTCTAACAACTTTTTAAAAGCTTCATGTATCATTAGTCGTATGTACAGTATACGCGTGGTGTACATCATCTGACAAAATGCTTACTTGACAGGTTCCTTCTCGACAATGCAACAACAATGAGATAATAAAATATAAGAATACAAAAACTATAAGAAACAATGGTAATAAGTTAAACACTTAGTAGACGGTACAAATAAAAACAGACTGGCAGGTTATTAAGTTAGTAAATCAATAAAACACTTAAGTTACCTGATGGTTTTATCCCCAACCTTTTCATATCCTCCTCATAAGCTTTCAGTGCAGCCGCCTCCATCGTTGCAAACTCTTTAGACTGACGATCCTCCTTCTTCGCCTTGTCAATGCTCTTCTTTTGCATCTGTACAGAAGAGAGGCCGGAGTATCAGTCAAGTCACCAATGAGATGACAGCATGGGGTGAGAGTGGCTTATCTGGACCTTATCTCTGCTGAAATACACCCCGAGGCCAGGCATTAGGGCTATGTATGCCAAGCTGTGTTTACAAAGCAGCAATAGTTTCCCTTGCAACAGTGACCCCTGTTGAAAGCTCTGTGTATTCAAGTTATCAGCAGACTACATAGAGCCCAGAGAGAAAACAGTATAGTCTCAGGTGATTGACACATTTATGGCATCTGTATTTCTTATGCAGTATGGTAGCTACAACCCTGGCACTGACAGGCACCCATCTTTATGTTTCACAAGTTGAAGGCAAAACACAATGATGACAACTCACCTCAGCAATTTTGGCAGCAACATTTTCTTTGTGGTTCTTCCCTCGTTCATGAAACTCAACACTCTGCATGAGAAACAAACAAGCACAGGGGTGAATATATGATCAAATCTTGTCCTCAGCCACAACCCCTTGCAATCATAACATAACAGACTCCTCTCTCTTTGACACATCACCAAGAAGAAGTAAGCATTCATTCAACGTTAGCAACATGAGAAGGGCCTAGTCAAAGAGACTGAATAACTAGCATGATGATCATGCCTGAATGGGTAGCTAGTCGGCCTATTACACCAACTTTACATACCGGTACAAATTACATGACAATTTACTCAACACTCACAGGTTTATTGTCGGCTATCCAGCACTTGCAGTACTGGCAGAATTTCTTCGGCTGGGACTTCCAATATTCTGACCTGAGTAATACAAACAAAATAAACAACTTCATAAACATGTGTTTGAAAGCTGATCAGAATAGCAATTTGGGCAGTGAATAAAACGCAACCATGGTCGTACAAACTGAACTAGCTAGCTTATGTTAGCTTATGAATAGATGCAACAATACGAAATCAAATGGTATTGGTCATGTTATACAACAGGTGTAGACTTTACAGTGAAATGCTAATTTATGAGACAATTCCCAAAAGACATATGTCTACAATGTATGTTTTTTTATGCACAAAAATGTTGCTTTATATATATATATTTATATATGTCTGTTTTTGAAAGAAAAACACTTTTTTATTACATCAAATTGATCAGAAATACACTGTAGACACTGTAAATGTTGTAAATGACAATTGTAGCTGGAAACGGCTGATTTTTGATGGAATATCTAAATAGGCGTAGAGGCCCATTATCAGCAACCATCACTCCTTTGTTCCAATGGCAAGTTGTGTTAGCTAATCCAAGTTTATAATTTTAAAAGGCTATGATCATAGAAAACCCTTTTGCAATTATGTTAGCACAGCTGAAAACTGTTGTTCTGATTAAAGAAGCAATGAAACTGGCCTTCTATAAACTAGTTGAGTATCTGGAGCATCAGCATTTGTGGGTTCGATTACAGGCTCAGCCTAACCTGATCATTGACAGCTGTCTTGAAGGACACAAATAAAAGATGCGTTCTGCTACTAAGATCAGTGAAATGTAGGCTAAACTAACAACGGAGTGAAGAGCAGAAATCTCAACTAGCAAGCAAGTCGCGGCAATGAAGAATTGAGTGTTTTCACGCGAAAGGGGATTTTCGGCACAACACTTTTACGGAGTCAATGTGCTTGGTTTACTTGGTAGTTGAGGTAATTCAGTATGTATATATGGGTAGGGGTAAAATGACTATGCAAACAGGATATATAATAAACAGAGTAGCAGCAGCGTATGTGAAAGTGTGTGTTTTGTGTGTATGCTGGAGTGTCAGTGTAGTATCTGCGAGCGTGTATAGAGCCAGTGTAAAACAAATGAAGATTAATAAATAATAAAGGGTGTCAATGTAAATTGTCCGGGTAGCCATTTGATGAACTTTTCAGCAGTCTTATGGCTTGGGGGTAGAAGCTGTTCAGATGCCTTTTCGTCACAGACTTGGCTCTCCGGTACAAATAACGTTAACGTTACATAGTTAGCTTTAGTAAATCTTAAACGAAATTGCAATGGGTGTGACGTGAAACAAAATACTCACATTGTGTCTTCTGATCCAATATAACGTTAATATAATGAAGGTTAAACAACCTAGCTAGCTACACACAAAAGCAGAAAACGTTGAACATTTCTCAACCATCAACAACACGGCGTCCGTTTCTTATGACGTATATACGGATGTCTTTGAGGGTCAAAACTAGTTGTACTCGCTACTGTTATCGCTTTTATTGGCTTTATTTTGACAACACAGTCGTTTGAAAGTTTCGTTTTAATCGCAGTTTATTATAAGGAATATGAGAAGAAGAATGGATTGAATGATGTAAATATACCTAAATATGTCTTCCGTCCCGTGTAGACGGAACAAATAGTCTATAGTCCTTCCAATGCTCAGGATCTCCCATATGGTCTAGCGGTTAGGATTCCTGGTTTTCACCCAGGCGGCCCGGGTTCGACTCCCGGTATGGGAACAACTGTTTTTTTTTTTTTTTTTTAAACATCATTGAACATGTTCTCTATAGGCACTGTTTCCTCACCCTGCTCCTTGAATACATTGGTGGAAAAAGTACCAGATTGTCATACTTGAGTAAAAGTAAAGATACCTTAATAGAAAATGGCTCAAGTAAAATTGAAAGTCACCCACTAAAATACTACTTGATTAAAAGTCAAAGTATTTTGGTATTAAATGTACTTAAGTATCAAAAGTAAGTCTAATTGCTAAAATATACTTAAGTATCAAATTTGCCTCACTTTCTTTTCAGTAATTATTTGTCCCGTTTTCAATAAGACCCTCTCAGAGGGAACGGATGTGGCCACTATATGCAGTCTCCCTGTCATGACTTTAGTAAGCCGTGGGTATCTTCAAATCTTCAATGAAATGACATGTAACCGACATGTAAGAAGTGGTTACCCTTGATGTCCAGCAGTCAGTGAGTGGTAAGGCAAACTGCAGTAGCTTTTTCGACTCTTTCCAGCACTGAAGCCAATGTGCTCTCGTACAGTTGTGGAATAAGTGATTTTGAAAGGGTTTTCCTGATTGGAATTGTGTACATTGGATTTAGACTATTGCTCTAAATTCTAAAACCTCTGTCCTCTACGACTGAAAATGCCTGGAAATCGGTGGCAAATCATTTTAGCCAATGCCATATCAATTTGGCCTTGTTTTGCTACAGATTTGTCCAATTTGGCCTTGTTTGCTACTTTGGCATAAGCTGGTCCATAGAAGACTGCGTAGCTGTGGGTCGCGGAGTAGCCCTACTTGACTGCGTGGATACATCTCCACGTGTGGAGGTGCTGGATCCACCACGATCACTAGCAGGCCCGCTAGTTCCTCGAAGCTCTGCTACAGCTAGCTTCACGGTTGGGTGCACAGTGTCTCCTATGCCGGTGTAGGTTGTGCGTAGAACCGGCTTTATATGAGATTTTCTTTTGGCAAATTCTACACTGTGTTCTAACATTGACTACATTATTAAAATGCATCCAAATGCTACTGTGCTTCCGACTCATTTTCCAGCTGATGTTTTCACAGCTGTCCTTCCTCTCTCCTCGGCTGCTACTACGTGTGTGACTGTGAGTGAGTTGGCTCGGCCCTCCCTCACGCATCTTTTGTTCAGTGGTTGACACTGCGTGTCTGATTGACAGGAACAAGAGGTGAGACTGTTTGTCTGAGCAGACAGTCAGAACGAATGTGTGCGCTTGAGCATTTAGGCATATATATATATATTTTTTCGTTATTTGAATTCATTAATGCTACTAATTTAAATATTTTGATTATTCATATCTTATTTTGTGTAAATAGATTCGGGTTTTCTGATATGCGAGCCGGCTCCCAAAGTTTACCTACAAGACTCGTTCGCGAACGAAACATCACAACAAACAAATCATTTGTGTTTAGTGAGTCTGCCAGGTCAGATGCTGTAGGGATGACCAAGGATTTTCTCTTTAAGTGCGTGAATTGGAGAATCGTCCTGTCCTGCTAAGCATTCAAAATGAGTACTTTTGGGTGTCAGGGAAAATGTATGGAGTAGAAAGTACATTATTTTCTTTATGAATGTAAGGAAGTAAGAGTTGTCAAAAATACAAATAGTAAAGTACAGATACCCCGAAAACTACTTAAGTAGTATTTTAAAGTATTTTTACTTATGTTCTTTACATCACTTCTCGAATACCCCCAACAGTACATATTTTTATTGTAACCCTGGACAAGCACACCTGATTCAACTATTCACCAAACCCTCAATGAGGTGTTTGTCCAGGGCTACAATGAAAATCGTACTGTTGGGGTCAAGGGTTCGGAAATACTACTCTACAGTACTAATAGGCTCACCTGTGGATTTTACTGTTCAATTACTACTTTGTGTTCCAATCTCCCATATGGTCTAGCGGTTAGGATTCCTGGTTTTCACCCAGGCGGCCCGGGTTCGACTCCCGGTATGGGAACGGAATTTTTATTAAAACCTTGAACATGTAATGCACAGTAGGCCTAAAGATACAGGTACTGTATATGCCTGCCCATGGCTTTGACTGTTAAAATATTGTGAACTGACAAAATAGAATACTCTATCCAATGTAGGCTACTCTAGCAATGCAGCAACTTGCGCTCACAGTCTCACACCAGAAATACATGTTCATCCACATTACTCAAACGTTAACTTTGTAAATGTAACATGCTGACCAGAACGGACACGTCACATGCACAAGCGTTGCAGAATACATGTAGAAATCAAAGTATTGCTCGCGGGCGCCAAGGAGCGTCTGAGTTTCCAAGGGCTAAAATAGAAGTCATTCCTATTTCTGACCCAGATTGCGCTGCAAGTCCCGCCTCCTCATTGGTTTATAGAAGCAGGTACCCACGTGCCATCTCCTCATTGGTTATACCCACGTGGGTGATTGAAAGACAAACTGTGTTGCCATGATAATACTATGAAAGTTTAGATACTAATCACCATATAAGTTCAAAGATGAAAAAGCCTGGAAGGAGGAGAGATGACTAGATTCGGTTGACCGTTTTGTTTGGCTTAATTGTCGGAGTAGGGGACCTTGTGCATTTCAGGTAAAGTAACTCAATGTTTATATCCCAGGACAAATTAACTAGCAACAGCAAGCTAGCTAAATAGGACAAATTAGCTAGCATGTGCAAGCTAGCTAGCTATATTGCCATACATGTTTAATGCCTTTTGACCTGACCCCAAATTAATGTAATTGGTTGAGAGTTTGTTTTGATATTTAAATCTGCGTGTCATGATCACATTTGGTGTGGGGGGACAAAATACATTTATGCACAATGGCGCATGCTCTCGGTTTGGGTACCGTGTAAGGCTGTTTAGACTAACTCCACTTTTTTGAGGTTAGGCGTTAACGATGAATGGTTAAGGTAAGGGTTAAAGTTTGGGATAGGCTTGAAACAGAAAGCGTTACATGTTGTTTGATATAGAAACTGAATACAATCAATATGACAAATTTAGCAAAAATGTAAGAACTTCACCTGTGAAAATAACCAGTAGCCTACTAACTCGAGACAAATTAATCAGGTTGAAATAATACTTATCATTTGAACATCTTTAATTTGAGTTAAAACAACTACACTCGTTCAATTAAATACAGTAAAAATAAAAATAAAATAAATGTTTGAGAAAGAGATGGTGATATGTGCCATGAAGACTAACCTGCTTTTTTTAAATACTGAAAATATGATTAACAGACGGAGAATGCTACATTAGTGATCTTTAAAAAGTAATCCTTCATCCCAAAAGACAAAACATCTACCCTGTGCTCTTCATCAACAACATTATAATTAACCATAAAAGTGCAATATCACAAATAAAATGAACAAAAACAATTACATTTCAATTCACACTTGTACAATCAGTGCAACAATTACAAATATTTCATAGATATGCCAGTGAATCTTGATAGTTTAAAAAGTGTCCAAAACACAACTTAAAGTCATTTCCCTGTCTTGGTGAGACATTTTGTAAACAGATTCAGACATTAGCTGTAATTTGGTTAATATGCTTCACATTTAAAAAAAAGTAATGAAGAATATTGCATCAATACGATCAGCATCCCAACAATGCACACTGAAAGTTAACTTTAGTCTCTACACTAATCATAAGATAATAAATAATAAGATTTATTTTAAATATACATTGCCATGTAAAAATTAGACCAAATACACCCAGACAATAGGGAGTGATTTAGACTTTTTTTAGCAGCATATTTGGTGCTCTCCATTAAGAGAAAATACACCTTTTATTAATCAGAATTCCAAAGTAAAAAAACAAATTGTGGCTTAATTAGCATAAAGTGGCAGCTCTTTCTTTAGTATGTTAATGTAACCATAACGTGGTTAAAACTTGTTAGTGCATAAACATATCAACAGGGGGATTCCCCTTGGCACAGACCAAATTGGACAGGTGGAGAATGCATGTTTGACTGAGTGCTGACCACACCTCACATACCCAATCATGAGGGTGTTCTACACAAGGTTGTTATTCCCTATAGTTTGGTTGACCTGCCTTCTCAATTCCCCAAGAACACTTTGTGTGGCAGTGAGTGACCCCAACCAGCAGGGTCTCTCTACATTGCCAGCTCTTCTCCAAAATGTCATCTCTCCATTCATGTCCCCATTCATCCCTCTCTCAGTAGCAGCCATCTCTCCAGCTCCTGTCTCGTAGGGCACTCAGGGTGGACAAGCTCTTAGGAGGCGTCAATAAACTGGGGAAAAGATCAGATTGAGATAAAACAGGAAATTACGATCCCAGACAACAAGAACCTAGTTTTGAGCTTGTTGGCGCCCCCTTAGTGTCCTACAGTACCCTACCTGCGTGTGGGTTGGGCGATCTTGCTTCGAGGGGTGGAGCTGGTCCCAATAAAGGAGGCCGGGCGGGGCAGGCTGCTCCGGGGGGGTGTAGGAGTCCCCCCAACCCCCACAGCTGGTTTACTGGGGAGGGGGATCCCACTCAGGGACTGCAGACTGGTGGAGGTCGGCATGGTAACTGGCCCTTTCACAGTGGGGCTGACGTAGGCTGTGGCTTTGAGGGGTTGCCGTGACAACGACTGGAAGTTCCCCACACTCTGGACTCTGTTCTGCAACTGACCGGGTGAAGGGACTAGTGGGGAGAGGGTTGACAATACATCATATACAGATTAATGGATTATTAATGGATTGATATAATATTCATGTTTTCCTCAGATGTACTGTATAATGTGTGGACTACCTACTTAGAATGATCATTTTCAATTTGATGAATTCTGGAAAGTCAATCAAGCCCTGCAGTTTTATAGTATGTGTATGGTGAGAGCTAAAACAAAGAAGAAGACGGTATCTCACTGGAGGACTGTAGCCTGCTGGCCAGCCCATTGGATGAGTCGAAGCTCAGGCTGTTCCGAAGGGTGGAAGGAGAGACGATGTGATTGGCTGGGCTCAGTGGGCTAGGCACACTGGGAGCCCTGAACAGGTTGGGCATGCTCCTCCGCAGCTTATCTAAATAGAATGTACACACACACACACACAAATTCCTGTATTAATTCAAGGCCACAGATCTAGAAGACTTTATCATCTCAGATTCTTCATA
Organism: Oncorhynchus tshawytscha; assembly: GCF_018296145.1. Classification (NCBI taxonomy): domain Eukaryota; kingdom Metazoa; phylum Chordata; class Actinopteri; order Salmoniformes; family Salmonidae; genus Oncorhynchus; species Oncorhynchus tshawytscha. The sequence goes on along the minus strand of NC_056442.1, from coordinate 3,688,335 downwards.
GAGCCCTCTTCAAGAGGAATAAGTGCCACTCTCTAGTCTCTCTTGAAGAACACCAGTGTTGAGGCCCCAAAGAGAAACATCGCCTGTAATCTCACCACCCTCTATTCAGTGTCCCTCTCCGGTTCAGCTCCCAGAACAGAAACAGTATAGCCTCCAAGAGCTTACGGATCAGTCAGTGTCTCAAGAGGCTTACAGTGAGCACATCCCTGGTAGTCTGCCAGTACAGTCAACAGGCTAGGGAAGTACCTACGGTGGTAACTAATTAGTGGGTGACCTTAAAATGACCTATTCCTCCATTAACATAAACAATGACAAGTTGAAAACAAACCTAGAAATAGATTAGTATAACTATTTCATAAAAGGGCCATCATGTCGTGTGTCAGTTATTTTGTAGCCCTACTAATATTGTACTTTGTTGTTATGCAAATGTTCCATCAAGAAAACAAGGCTTGTTTGAAAAATGTACTCATATCCATCTGCATTCCAAATGTGATCCCCAAAATAGATAGCGAACATAAACACACATAAAAACAAACATTATTCGAGGAGAGTCTTGCAAAGCAAGAATTCTTATTAGTGTGAGATTTCATAAATGTAAGCAGAGGGTCGAGTCCAATAGACAACGAACAGGAGAACACTGTCCAATAAAAACATTTGTCATAACTTTTTTTTTTTTTAAATCTCTCATTTTCTCTAATGAACGCAACCCAAGTACCTGCATGGGCCAGGCCTGCTCACCTGATCCAGGCCTGAAGCCCTGTTGTTCGGGTGTGTAGGTGCTGAGTGTGGGGCTGGCCAGGGCCAGGGGTGGGGGCTGATAGGAGAATCCTCCGGAGGGGTACTGAGGGGTGGAGGGGCTGGTTGTGCTCCTCCTCCAGTCCCGTATGCTGGAGAAGGTGTGGGAGTGGGAGAGGCCGCGCTGCAGGGTGGGTCCCACACGGGTCAGACGGGGCTGGGGAGGAGGTAGCTGCCCGTACTCTTCCTCATCCTCTTCCTCCTCCAGGTCGGCCTCGCCGCTGTGCTGAAGGGAGAGGAAGGAGAAGCTGGCGCTGCGGCGGTTGATGGAGGTGGTGGCGTAGTCCTGACGAAGACCTGAAGGAGGGGGAAATACGGACAAGCGCAAACACACAAACACGCACGCGCACACAATCAGTCGTCACCTTCTGCGCCTGAGGTTAAGGTTAATAAAGCCTGGATGAAGCCTGAGGTCTTGTATCACAGGTTAGTGTTAGAAGGGAGAGAAGGACAGAGGAAGATAAGGACAGAGAGGAACAATAAAGGGCAAGAATATGGCCAGGAATCCAAGACCACTTGAACTGACCAGTAACAACTCTGGGCCCTACCTTTAACCTTGGGGCCTAGAGTTATTCCCTTTCAGATCACCTGCTCAATATTTAATAATAATAGTTTTGATTTATAAAGCATTTTCCACACTTTTACATAGAAATGGGGGAAAACTAAACTCTTACTATGTAAACCAATATATAGTCAACTATGTGACGACACCAAAACAGTTTTTAATAAAGGGTGAGGGACTCACTGTCCTCCTGCAGACGAGCCATGACCTGGACGTCAACAAGGTCCTGCAGCTTGTATCCCTGCGTGATGGAGTCATCCTCCAGCTCGGAGGCACTGAGCTCACTGTCCTCCTGCAGACGAGCCATGACCTGGACGTCAACAAGGTCCTGCAGCTTGTATCCCTGCGTGATGGCGTCATCCTCCAGCTCGGAGGCACTGAGCTCACTGTCCATGGAAGACTGGGGGCTGAGGAGGAACCGCCGGAGGCTGCGGCCTTCAGCACACAACAACAAGAGTTCAAAGGTCAGATTAGACAAGTTACATTGCAGAGATTTTACATTAACAATGAACACAAAGAATACTGACCAGATGAAAAGCAAGATTAGTTTAGATAGAGGCACACTGGCAGCAAAAAAACATCACTCTCCCTTTAAGAAACATTGCCGAGTCACTGTTAGTAGGGAGGCCACGTCATGGAATTGTGCCTTTGGTGATAGAAGCACCACAAATCACAGACTAAGCTAGAAAAGGCCATATTGTGTTTATGGCCACTCTGAGCACTCATGGCCATTTTCCATTATGGCCGCCAACCAGATCCCACAGGCTCGACCTAGCTGTGTGACATGTGGTGCTTCCATCACCAAAGGGACTATTCCACTCAAGTGAGGAATAGTGAGGAACTTCACATGGCAAACACCTGAAGCAGCAGAAACTGAACACACACTGAAACACTCCTTCTCTTGCAGTGACAAATGATGAATGATGAACTTCGGGGCCTCTCAATAGTCTATAGTGGCTTCCTCTCCTCTTGTGTCCACCTCTGTTCAGATCTGACAAGACAGCCAGTAGGTGAAATGTAAGGTGTTTCACCTGTCCATATCTCTAACATCAGCAGGAATGAAGGAGAGGAGACAAGGAGAGGAAGCTCTTTCAAACAGACTATTGAGACGCAAACCTTGACATGAGAGACAGACAACGTGAGCCAGCGGGGGAGCGAGAGAGGCTTACTGCGATTGGCTGAGTGATTGGCTGGGAGGAATGTGGGAATTCTCTCAGCCGTCCCTACAGGAGTCAGGGACAGGTGGAGGAGAGGATGGAGTGGTGAGGAGAATGAGGCTGATGGAGGGAGAAAGAAAGGGAGGGGACAGAGACAGGATAAGGGGGAGAGAGAGAGAATCATGGAGAGTTGTTTCAATGGAGAAAAAAAGATAACTATTCCAATGAAGAGACTGTGGTATTTTTTTCAATTGTGAAATTCCATGTTTAAGAAGTAATCATGGATGGAGTAACCCTCATGTCTAAGAACCAGGGGTTTTCCTCACCTGGTGAACTGATCAGGAGTGTTGAGTTTCTGCTCAACAAGGCCCAGGATTTTCCTGCTCAATATGGCCCTGATTCTGCTCAATCGGGCACAGAGGTTTCCTGCTCAATAGGGACAAGAGTTTCTCCTGATCAGGTTGCAAGGTTGAAAAACCTCTAGTTCAACTAATGTCATATGGTAATATTACGGTAACATTATGGCAATATGTACCCATGTCACATAGTAATCTGTGGGTGTATTTACCAGGTCTGTCAGCGGGCGGAGGGGTGGGGCAGGACCTGGAGAACGAGGCACTAAGGGGGGACACTCCAGCTACACGTCTCAGGGGGAGGGCAGGGGAAGAGTGGCTGGAGAAGACCCCCCGCCACCTATGGACTACGGAGGTAGGGGGAGGGAGGGAGGGGAAAAGGCAATGTCATACTCTATCGGACCACCCCCAAAACACACACACAGCTGTCAGTGCTTTCCGGGCCCCTCACAAGGAACAGAGGTCAGCAGTGTGAAGCGGTTGTTTACCTCACACCCAGCGTGTCACATTGCTGTGACAGTCACAGAACCACTATTCAGTAGCAGCCAGGGAACACATCTGCTGTCCAATGCCCAGGAGACAAAGCTGCATTCACAACCTCACACACACACTGCTCAACACACCCATTCAGCACGGGCCAGAACCAGGGACGGAGCAGCGACCACACACTCCATCTGATATATATCCATAGAGGAGAACTACAGTAATGAACACTCGCTAAGCAAATATCCCAGCAATCTATCTAGAGGAGATGTGGTGGATCCAAAGAACAAAGAGAGAGAAGAATGAATAATAAATGTTGCAGAGCTGAGAAAGCAAATCATCTCTCTCTCTGTGTGGTGGTTCGACTGTGAGCTGCTGAACTCAGCACTGCATATATCCCTGCACCAGATAGAGTGGGGTTATGTTATACCTGTCACTGAGAATATAAACCACTTAGCAGCATCGAGGTGAGGTGCCTTTCATGTAAACACGGTAACCATGGTTACCCCTCTGGTTGCCGAGGGAGGCCCTGTGAACGTAGCAACAGGCAGATAGTAGGTCAAGTGTGAAAGCAGTGGAAGGCTTTTCCTGCAGTTACAGCTACTGTGGAATTAATATACGGGCTTCTAGTATAGATCCTTACAGCAATATATTGCAGTAAAATACAGGTAACTGCCCAAATAAAGGAAACACTAGTATATTTTATAAGTATTACACTTTATGTTGTTGTTCCCTTTATTTTGGCGGTTACCTGTATTTTACTGATGAAATGGCGGCAGGTAGCCTAGCGGTTAGAGCGTTGGACTAGTAATCGAAAGGTTGCTAGATGGAATCCCAGAGCTGACAAGGTAAATATCTGTTGTTCTGCCCCTGAACAAGGCAGCTAACCCACTGTTCCTAGGCCGTCATTGTAAATAACAATTGTTCGTAACTGACTTGTCTGGTTAAATAAATAAAATGGCAGCTTCACTGATGCAACGATAAGTGTATAATATGAACGCCAAGTTAAATTGGATTTAATGTGCGAAAACAGACACTTTTCAAATATATAATAGTAAAAAGAAATGCAATTAAGCTGACGTGTGTGTTTACTCTAAGTTGTTGAAAGTGACGCACACAGACAGTTGCGGCCAGTGCTTCACCTCTCATTAAGAGCTTAGAGGACTAGAGCAGTATTAATACATTACCTTCAGCGAAGTCCGTGGGAGACGTCAATTCTATTCACTGTTTCACACCACAGCTTCCTCTCAGACATGAACCCAAGGTCCACTCTCAGTGGTCATTAGACACCATGGAATGTCTCAGGAGTAGAGGCATTAACCCTGACGTCACTCACACCTTCACTTCACGGCCACCCATTCATTCTCATTCAACCTCGTCACCTCTCCACTGCAACCCTTCTTCAGGTAGATGCTGTGAATTAGAATGTGATCTCCATCACCTAGCCAGGTGAAATGAATGTGCTCACTGTCATAACCATGTTGCGAATGTGTGGGTCTGTAGGTTGGTATACGGCTGTCTTTTCAGGAGTTACTCCGCTTGTGCGTGACCACCGTGCGTAGCTTAATGGCGCCGGTCGTGTGCGTAGTTTAATGATACCAGCACTGTGGGTAGTTTAATGTAGCCAGTACTGTGTGTAGTTTAATGTAGCCAGTGTTGTGTGTTGCTACTGACTGTCTGGCAAGGTGCTGTACTTTTACCTCAGAGGTAAAACTTTTACCTCCAAAATAGTCTGGAGTTGGCTGGTTACATAATCCTGAGAGACTTGAGGACCTGTTTCACACTGAGCTCAAGGCATCACAGTGCTAGCCTCCCCCCTCACCTCCATGTCCCCACACACACAGTAAAGTAGAATCATAACCATCTGTTGAAAGGAAGTCTTTGAAAACAAAACGTTTCGTCAGGTTGATAGAAACCTATGGTCTATTACATAGCCATCCATCTTTCCACCCTTTTCGGTCCCTAGTTTCCACCCCTCCTCATACCTTGGTCCAACCTGAGGCACAGTGAGCGGGCCGACTCCACCTCTGTTCTGGGGCTGTCCAGGACCTGTCTGCTCCACTGGAGGGGGGTAACAGGGCTCTCCCCCCACAGCCGGGCCTTGGCTGACACATACAGCCTGCAGTGAAGACATGATGAGAGCCAGAAGAGGAGGAATTAAGAGGATTTTTCTGCCCCATAGTCCCAAAATCAACCCTTATGGGCCTACAGGGAAGACTGGTTTCAGATCAGGGATACGTTTTCCAGTTTTACTATGATCCCAAAAATGTACATCAAGCCACAACCTCACTTAGGACCTGAGAATAGAATCATATTGACTGTAGCCAACAAATGCAAAACGGTGGCGCATAGTGTGGAGCAGCCAATTTTGACTACAGTCCAAAATGGGTTTTGGGCACTATAATGGATTTGACATAATACAGAATGAGTCAGAAGTATTATGTCATCTTTAATCAGCGGGTATTCTTATGCATTCGTTTTACCACTAAAATAATAGCACTTCTGTGTCCAGTCGTCCACCCCCAAGTCGACATGTCTCAGACTGATGCAGTCTAGCCTCCATTTCAACAGGCACATTTTCACAGAGCACAGTGGCCGTTTGCTGAATCATAACCGTTGACTATGATAATTGCAACAAATCGATGTTGTGTTTGTTAAAGAAAAATTGAATGACATTGGAACAAATGTCAGCTCCATCTTTCTGTCCAATTTGCTCCGAAGGTGTGGCTTTGTTGTCGTATATCATTCCTACTAGGATTCGAGTCTCATTTGCATGTACATCATTATATTCCATAGGCCTACGTCTACCAGAGTAACAGTCACATATCCTATAAAATAAACAGAACACTGCATCACCGTCATATATGACAGATAAATTGCCATATGCAAATAAGGACTGCAAGTTTCAAAGACATCAGTCAGATTAAATTTGCCACCTCTCAACTACATTATACAAACCATTGGATATTGTGAAATAGTTACCAGGTAGCTTCAGAATCTTCATGAGAGAATACAGCATCTAGGTCCAGAATGTCCACCTCATCCAGAACCGTACGTTCCATATAATCAGCCTCCGTGTCGAGAGCAGTATCAACATAATGTGAATGTAAATATTCGAACGGTTCGTCCAACGGGAAAAATGACTCCAAGGAAGACTGGCACAGTAGCGTCGGTAACGGACTAGGTATGCAGTAGCTCCCGGCCATGTAGGCCGGAGAGGGAGGTAGAATGTGGGGGCTGCCAGTGCAGCCGTTCGCCCGCGTCCTCAATTGCTCATTTTGACGCTCCAATTTCCGAACCAGCTCTTGGAGCTTTTTCACCTCCAGTTCGGCGTTCGCGGCATTGCTATTGCTGTTGCCGTTGACATCCGTCATTATCTGGGGGTTCATCACTGCTGCATCCATTGGATGGAAAAGTACAAATACCCGATATATTTTTTTATTAAATGGTGGACGGGGTAAGCTACACTCAAGTCTCAGCTCACCCGTTGCCCACACTGTGATTTGGGTATGGGTTGTATCTCGCTTGCTCTAGTGCCCATCAGGACTAGAGCATTCAGATGCCGCCCAATGAGGGATGATGGCGTGCTACAGACTGTCTCCACCCCCAGCGTGCTAGTCTAACGCGGGAACTGTTGCCTAATTAGTGATTTCAGGACAGGTGCGTGCAAGCGTTCTCTCCTCAAACGTGTGACATTGCTCTTGATAAGTGTCCGTAAAGAAAGTGCAACATTTCTGTTTCAGATGCGTTTATTAAAACAGAGAATGAGAGATTACGTCCAAAGTGAAAATACATTTTTTTATAGCCTACCTTTTGATAACACAAGATATTGGCTAAACCATTCATATGTTATCTACAAGCATACACAATTGACTTCATTGATATACACATAAAGATCTATTGAATTGAATAATAATTTCACCAGCCACTGTACATATTCTACAACCGCATGCTCAGAGCGCCCATGCATCTTGAACACACCCCTGGTTAAACCAGGGCATTTTATGCGCATTTATCGCCCTCCTGTGGTGTAAATTGAGACGGCACATGATGGAACTGTGGTGACTTTTTCCAATTTAACGCAGGGGTGAAAGTTCTGAAGGCACGAAATATAAATACAGAATCTGCATCGCAGGTTTCAGCACCATGGACAGCGACTAAGGCAGAATCCCTAACGTGGTCTTTCAGCACCCCATGACAGTGGACAGCGCCTGGTTAAAGTGCAGCTCTAACGTTACCGGCCATTTATTTTTTATATGGAATAAAAACAGCATATTGTAGCAAGGTATGTGAAAAACAAAATTTTATTTTCAATATACAGACAAAGACAATGGACAGGTGTGTTGCCAGAGATGGCCCTCTGGTGGCAGAAAAAAACATTACAGCCTATATGGAGTTGGGTATCCTGCCCTCACATGGACAGAACCCCTTTGAATTTGTACATGTATTTGAGTCATGTACTTGGTGGCTATTTCCAGATCTAAAACACCTTTAGGGGACATATAAAAGGCTACAACAGGGGTTGGATGAACAATTTGTCCACTTACTAATAACAGTTCTGATCTCAGAGGAAGATAATGATGAAGATGCTGCTGTGATTTCCCTGTGTCCAGATCTATTCTGTCCTCCACCTCAGCGTTTCTTCCAGGTGAACTTCCTCCTCGCTCCCTCCTGGCCCGGCTTCTTCCTCTCCTTAATTCTGGGGTCAGGGGTCAGCAGCCCAGCTGTGAGGGAGGCAGAAATGCAGGTCAAAGGTCAAACCAAAAATAGTACAATACATCAATGACAAAGCAACAGAGGAACAGCGACCAGTGTTGGTCATTTGATGTAAATTAAAACGATCCTTCCCTCAAAACATCAAAGCTGCAGGCTAAAGTTAAATTCCGGCGCCGACAGAGATGGCCGCCTCGCTTCGCGTTCCTAGGAAACTATGCAGTTTTTTGTTTTTTTACGTGTTATTTCTTACACTAGTACCCCAGGTCATCTTAGGTTTCATTACATACAGCCGAGAAGAACTACTGAATATAAGATCAGCGTCAACTCACCATCAGTACGACCAAGAATATGTTTTTCGCGATGCGGATCCTGTGTTCTGCCTTACAACCAGTGCCACGGAATGGTTCCCATGCAGCGACCCAAAAAAACGACTCAGAAAAAGAGGGAAACGAAGCGGTCTTCTGGTCAGACTCCGGAGACGGGCACATCGTGCACCACTCCCTAGCATTCTTCTTGCCAATGTCCAGTCTCTTGACAACAAGGTTGATGAAATCCGAGCAAGGGTAGCATTCCAGAGGGACATCAGAGACTAACGTTCTCTGCTTCACGGAAACATGGCTAACTGGAGAGAGGCAATCCGAAGCGGTGCAGCCAGCGGGTTTCTCCACGCATCGCGCCGACAGAAACGAACATCTTTCTGGTAAGAAGAGGGGCGGGGGCGTATGCCTTATGGCCAACGTGACATGGTGTGATGAAAGAAACATACAGGAACTCAAATCCTTCTGTTCACCTGATTTAGAATTCCTCACAATCAAATGTAGACCGCATTATCTACCAAGAGAATTCTCTTTGATTATAATCACAGCCGTATATATCCCCCAAGCAGACACATCGATGGCTCTGAACTAACTTTATTTAACTCTCTGCAAACTGGAAACGATTTATCCGGAGGCTGCATTCATTGTAGCTGGGGATTTTAACAAGGCTAATCTGAAAACAAGACTCCCTAAATTTTATCAGCATATCGATTGCGCAACCAGGGGTGGAAAGACCCTGGATCATTGTTACTCTAACTTCCGCGACGCATATAAGGCCCTGCCCCGCCCCCTTTCGGAAAAGCTGACCACGACTCCATTTTGTTGATCCCTGCCTACAGACAGAAACTAAAACAAGAAGCTCCCACGCTGAGGTCTGTCCAACGCTGGTCCGACCAAGCTGACTCCACACTCCAAGACTGCTTCCATCACGTGGACTGGGAGATGTTTCGTATTGCGTCAGACAACAACATTGACGAATACGCTGATTCGGTGTGCGAGTTCATTAGAACGTGCGTTGAAGATGTCGTTCCCATAGCAACGATTAAAACATTCCCTAACCAGAAACCGTGGATTGATGGCAGCATTCGTGTGGAACTGAAGGCGCGAACCACTGCTTTTAATCAGGGCAAGGTGTCTGGTAACATGACTGAATACAAACAGTGCAGCTATTCCCTCCGCAAGGCTATCAAACAAGCTAAGCGCCAGTACAGAGACAAAGTAGAATCTCAATTCAACGGCTCAGACACAAGAGGCATGTGGCAGGGTCTACAGTCAATCATGGACTACAGGAAGAAACCCAGCCCAGTCACGGACCAGGATGTCTTGCTCCCAGGCAGACTAAATAACTTTTTGCCCGCTTTGAGGACAATACAGTGCCACTGACACGGCCTGCAACGAAAACATGCGGTCTCTCCTTCACTGCAGCCGAAGTGAGTAAGACATTTAAACGTGTTAACTCTCGCAAGGCTGCAGGCCCAGACGGCATCCCCAGCCGCGCCCTCAGAGCATGCGCAGACCAGCTGGCCGGTGTGTTTACGGACATATTCAACCAATCCCTATACCAGTCTGCTGTTCCCACATGCTTCAAGAGTGCCACCATTGTTCCTGTTCCCAAGAAAGCTAAGGTAACTGAGCTAAACGACTACCGCCCTGTAGCACTCACATCCGTCATCATGAAGTGCTTTGAGAGACTAGTCAAGGACCATATCACCTCCACCCTACCTGACACCCTTGACCCACTCCAATTTGCTTACCGCCCAAATAGGTCCACAGACGATGCAATCTCAACCACACTGCACACTGCCCTAACCCATCTGGACAAGAGGAATACCTATGTGAGAATGCTGTTCATCGACTACAGCTCGGCATTCAACACCATAGTACCCTCCAAGCTCGTCATCAAGCTCGAGACCCTGGGTCTCGACCCCGCCCTGTGCAACTGGGTACTGGACTTCCTGACGGGCCGCCCCCAGGTGGTGAGGGTAGGCAACAACATCTCCTCCCCGCTGATCCTCAACACTGGGGCCCCACAAGGGTGCGTTCTGAGCCCTCTCCTGTACTCCCTGTTCACCCACGACTGCGTGGCCACGCACGCCTCCAACTCAATCATCAAGTTTGCGGACGACACAACAGTGGTAGGCTTGATTACCAACAACGACGAGACGGCCTACAGGGAGGAGGTGAGGGCCCTCGGAGTGTGGTGTCAGGAAAATAACCTCACACTCAACGTCAACAAAACTAAGGAGATGATTGTGGACTTCAGGAAACAGCAGAGGGAACACCCCCATCCACATCGATGGAACAGTAGTGGAGAGGGTAGCAAGTTTTAAGTTCCTCGGCATACACATCACAGACAAACTGAATTGGTCCACTCACACAGACAGCATCGTGAGGAAGGCGCAGCAGCGCCTCTTCAACCTCAGGAGGCTGAAGAAATTCGGCTTGTCACCAAAAGCACTCACAAACTTCTACAGATGCACAATCGAGAGCATCCTGGCGGGCTGTATCACCGCCTGGTATGGCAACTGCACCGCCCTCAACCGTAAGGCTCTCCAGAGGGTAGTGAGGTCTGCACAACGCATCACCGGGGCAAACTAACTGCCCTCCAGGACACCTACACCACCCGATGCTACAGGAAGGCCATAAAGATCATCAAGGACATCAACCACCCGAGCCACTGCCTGTTCACCCCGCTGTCATCCAGAAGGCGAGGTCAGTACAGGTGCATCAAAGCTGGGACCGAGAGACTGAAAAACAGCTTCTATCTCAAGGCCATCAGACTGTTAAACAGCCACCACTAACATTGAGTGGCTACTGCCAACACACTGTCAATGACACTGACTCTACTCCAGCCACTTTAATCATGGGAATTGATGGGAAATGATGTAAATATATCACTAGCCACTTTAAACAATGCTACCTTATATAATGTTACTTACCCTACATTATTCATCTCATATGCATACGTAGATACTGTACTCTATATCATCGACTGCATCCTTATGTAATACATGTATCACTAGCCACTTTAACTATGCCACTTGGTTTACATACTCATCTCATATGTATATACTGTACTCGATATCATCTACTGTATCTTGCCTATGCTGCTCTGTACCATCACTCATTCATATATCCTTATGTACATATTCTTTATCCCCTTACACTGTGTATAAGACAGTAGTTTTTTTTGGAATTGTTAGTTAGATTACTTGTTCGTTATTACTGCATTGTTGGAACTAGAAGCACAAGCATTTCGCTACGCTCGCATTAACATCTGCTAACCATGTGTATGTGACAAATAAAATTTGATTTGATTTGATAAATCTAGACTTGGTTTCCCCTATCGTACTCGCTCCTCTTTCACCCCAGCTGCCAGACTAACCCTGATTCAGATGACCATCCTATCCAAGCTAGATTACGGAGACGTAATTTATAGATTGTAAGGTAAGGGTGCCCTCGAGCGGATAGATGTTCTTTACCATTCGGCCATCAGATTTGTCACCAATGCTCCTTATAGGACACATCACTGCACTCTATACTCCTCTGTAAACAGGTCATCTCTGTATACCTGTCGCAAGACCCACTGGTTGATGCTTATTTATAAAACCCTCTTAGGCCTCACTCCCCCCTATCTGAGATATCTACTGCAGCCCTCATCCTCCACATACAACACCCGTTCTGCCAGTCACATTCTGTTAAAGGTCCCCAAAGCACACACATCCCTGGTCACTCCTCTTTTCAGTTCACTGCAGCTAGCGACTGGAACGAGCTGCAACAAACACTCAAACTGGACAGTTTTATCTCAATTTCTTCCTTTAAAGACTCAATCATGGACACTCTTACTGACAGTTGTGGTTGATTTACATGATGTATTGTTGTCTCTACCTTCTTGCCCTTTGTGCTGCTGTCTGTGCCCAATAATGTTTGTACCATGTTTTGTGCTGTTACCATGTTGTGCTGCTGCCATGTTGTGTTGCTACCATGCTGTGCTGCTGTCATGTTGTATTGCTGCCATGCTGTATTGTCATGTGTTGCTGCCATGCTGTATTGTCATGTGTTGCTGCCATGCTGTATTGTCATGTGTTGCTGCCATGCTGTGTTGATGTTTTAGGTCTCTCTTTATGTAGTGTAGTGGTGTCGCTCTTGTCGTGATGTGTGTTTTGTCTTAGATTTTGACATGTTGAATCCCAGCCCCCGTCCCCACAGGAGGCATATTGCCTTTTGGTAGGTCGTCATTGTAAATAAGAATTTGTTCTTAACTGACTTGCCTAGTTAAATAAAGGTTCAATAAAAAAATACAACAAATACAAAAAAGATAAAAAGCTTTCTGAATGATGTGTGTGTGCTTGTAGTACCACTACCAACCTTGTCTCATGGTCTCCACCTGTCCCTCAGACAGGAAGCTCAGCATGGCGCGGGAGATGGCAAGGCGTAGCGCCCCCGCCTGGCTGGAATGGCCCCCGCCACTCACACTGCACTGCATGTCAAACCTCCCCAGCACCTCCATGAAGTGGAGGGGGAACATCAACTGCTCTCTGTCAGGGGGAGAGGAGAGGGATGGAGAGAAGGGCAGAGAGGAGAGGGATGGAGAGAAGGGAGGAGAGGGATGGAGAGAAGAGGGATGAAGAGAAGGGAGGAGAGGGATGGAGAGAAGGGAGGAGAGGAGAGGGATGGAGAGAAGGGAGGAGAGGGATGGAGAGAAGGGAGGAGAGGGATGGAGAGAAGAGGGATGAAGAGAAGGGAGGAGAGGGATGGAGAGAAGGGAGGAGAGAAGAGGGATGAAGAGAAGGGAGGAGAGGGATGGAGAGAAGGGAGGAGAGGAGAGGGATGGAGAGAAGGGAGGAGAGGAGAGGGATGGAGAGAAGGGAGGAGAGGAGAGAAGGGAGGAGAGGAGAGAAGGGAGGAGAGGAGAGGGATGGAGAGAAGTGAGGAGAGGAGAGGGATGGAGAGAAGAGGGATGAAGAGAAGGGAGGAGAGGGATGGAGAGAAGAGGGATGAAGAGAAGGGAGGAGAGGAGAGGGATGGAGAGAAGAGGGATGAAGAGAAGGGAGGAGAGGGATGGAGAGAAGGGAGGAGAGAAGAGGGATGAAGAGAAGGGAGGAGAGGGATGGAGAGAAGGGAGGAGAGGAGAGGGATGGAGAGAAGGGAGGAGAGGAGAGGGATGGAGAGAAGGGAGGAGAGGAGAGAAGGGAGGAGAGGAGAGAAGGGAGGAGAGGAGAGGGATGGAGAGAAGTGAGGAGAGGAGAGGGATGGAGAGAAGAGGGATGAAGAGAAGGGAGGAGAGGAGAGGATGGAGAGAAGAGGGATGAAGAGAAGGGAGGAGGGATGGATGAAGAGAAGGGAGGAGAGGGATGGAGAGAAGGGAGGATAGGAGAGGGATGGAGAGAAGGGAGGAGAGGAGAGGGATGGAGAGAAGGGAGGAGGGAGAGGGATGGAGAGAAGGGAGGAGAGGAGAGGGATGGAGAGAAGGGAGGAGAGGGATGGGGAGAAGAGGGATGAAGAGAAGGGAGGAGAGGGATGGAGAGAAGAGGGATGAAGAGAAGGAGGAGAGGGATGGAGAGAAGGGAGGAGAGGAGAGGGATGGAGAGAAGGGAGGAGAGGGATGGAGAGAAGAGGGATGGAGAGAAGGGAGGAGAGGGAGGGATGGAGAGAAGGGAGGAGAGGGATGGAGAGAAGGGGATGGAGAGAAGGGAGGAGAGGGATGGGGAGAAGAGGGATGAAGAGAAGGGAGGAGAGGGATGAGTTGGAGAGGAGGAGAAGGATGGAGATGGAGAGGAGGGAGGAGAGGGATGGAGAGGAGGGAGGAGAGGGATGGAGAGGAGGGAGGAGAGGGATGGGGAGAAGGGAGGAGAGAGATGAGATGGAGAGAAGGGAGGAGAGGGATGAGATGGAGGAGGGAGGGAGGGAGATGGAGAGAAGTGAGGATAGGGATGAGAGGAGGGAGGAGAGGGATGAGATGGAGAGGAGGGAGGAGAGGAATGAGATGGAGAGGGGGAGGAGAGGGATGGAGAGAAGGGAGGAGAGGGAGGAGAAAAGAAGGGTGAGGGGAGGGATAAAATGATTGAGGGAGGGAGAAAGAGGAGTTGGTTACGAAGAAAGAAAGAAAGAGAGAGAGAGAGAGATAACAGGATAAAGAGAGAGAGAAAAGGGTAAGTAAGTCAGTCAATGGAGTGGGCACTGGACACTGAGATACCAGTTATCAACAGCAGTGGTTGTCTAGAGGATTGTAAAGAGCAGTGGTGTGTGTATAGAGTCCTGTTAACCTCTGTTAGAGCCACGCGGTCATATTTAGACACTACAGCAGTCACTCTTCTGTCTCAGTATGAAAAAGACAGATGAGGGGTGTGTGTCTGAATCTGTATGTTCTGGCCCACATCCCAGCAGACTAAATGAAAGGCTTATTGCTGACACAGTCAAACCACCGTCACCCTTCAGGTCCTATTAGTCCTGTCTCAGTCTGTCCTCAGCCCAGGAGATAACACACACACACACACACCCACCCAACCCACTCAGTTGTGTAATTAACGCTGCTATATCCCAGATAAATAAAAGAGGCTATAAACGCAGTGAGGTGCAACATAAAGATACTTTTCAACAGCGTTTTGAGAGTGCATGTGGCACGGCGTGCACGCTAAGGAAGGACGGGGAGAGGAGTGTGGAAAGAAGCAGGGACTTGTGATTTCTTCAGTGGGGGAGGAAGCACTAACCAGCCATGTCAATCCTCTAAAGCTTCCTCTCTGATTTGTCTCCTACTTCATCAGTACTGGTCTGAAAGCACATGCTATTTGAAAACATTACGGTGGATGTCTACTGGGAAGGAATACGGACCGGTCTTGCAGGACAGGGAAGTAGTGGACATAGTTTGTCCCGTTGATGCTGATGGATCCTGAACCGCTGTCTCTCAGTAGGACAGTACCCATAGCGGTCTTCCTTCTGCCTGGACACACACACACACACACACACACACACACACAACTTATTATCCTAGATCTCTCTCTTCTACCATGAAGCCCTGGTCAACCAATGACTGTAGGTCATTCTTTGAAAGGGAAAGATTAGACCCGGGTTTCTGTCAACTGCTTTAAGACAAATGTAAATAAATGCTACTCGTAACATATTGATCCATTGATTGATAAAAGCCCAGTCGTATTAATTGATTGCTGTTTACCATCTCCGGTGCTGTAAGCCACTCCGTGCTGGTCGTATTGTAGGGGCTGGACCTGCTGCTTGGAGGACTGGATCTCTAGCTGTCTGCGGTAGCGCTGGACAAAGTCCTCCTCCACAGAGCAGTAGGGCAGAGACAGCAACCTCTCCATCAGCTGGATGAACCGTGCATACTGACAAGAGACACACACAACATGGAAGAATAGGAGTAGCCCCTAGACGCTGATCGTGGGTCAGTTTAGCATTTCCCAGACTAATGGAAAAGGTTAGGATTGGTGGAGGGGAAGCTGATCCTGGATCTGTAGGGGAAACGTCACCCCGGAGCGTAAGAACATAAGCACACACGCCAACTTTCTATTGGCGTTGTAGGGCTCTGTTCAGTGTCTAAACAGCAACCTCTTGTGGTGACTAGGTGAACTGCATCCTACCAGTAATACAGTATCTAGCATGTCAACAACCAGGTTTCCAGCCAACCTTCTATGTGAGTAAAGAACATGTCAGATACAAATACTGGAAGGCATGATGGAAACAGCAAAGTTGTCGGTAAAGCTTTCCAAATGTTGCAAATATTGATATAATAACCATCATATGGAAGTAAACTTGGAGTCATGTGATGACATCATCCAGTTGATCAGGCTACAGATGAAATAAATGATGAACTTTAGAAGGTGCTGAAAGTGCAAGGTGATGAGCTTGATGCTCCTTTCCAAAAAATATTGAGGGTCTTAATCTGGTGACATGATGATTAATGTTTGGGTGTCTTTTGACAAATTAAACAAACCTCGCTCTTTAGTCCATAATAATCTCATCATGTAGGCTGTACCCGCAATGTATCTGCCACCTGTTGGCTAGAGCACACGTGCCAACACCAGGGTGCACAGTCGCTATATAATGCAACATTTGTGACAAAACCGTCAGTAGAGTTGAAAATGTGAAAAATGAATTGAACTTGTATTTGTTTAATTGGGTACATGGGAATTTAACTGCAAACTTTGTTTTTATGTGGACTACATAATCACACACTTTCATCTGCAACAATTCAAGTTGATGGAATTGATTATTCTCTGGTGGGAAAATGCACATATTTCATTTATGCAGATTTTTGAATATTCACATGAAAATCTGGTGCCAACTGGATGGAAACCTAGCTAGTGATTTCTAAGGTCTTTTTCCTAAATACTATCACAGCAGAACTGTTGAAGTGTGAAGGAGAAGGACCAGGGAGAGGGACCAGGGAGAGGGACCAGGGAGAGGGACCAGGGAGAGGGACCAGGGAGAGGGACCAGGGAGAGGGACCAGGGAGAGGGACCAGGGAGAAGGACCAGGGAGAGGGACCAGGGAGAGGGACCAGGGAGAAGGACCAGGGAGAGGGACCAGGGAGAGGGACCAGGGAGAGGGACCAGGGAGAAGGACCAGGGAGAGGGACCAGGGAGAGGGACCAGGGAGAGGGACCAGGGAGAAGGACCAGGGAGAGGGACCAGGGAGAGGGACCAGGGAGAGGGACCAGGGAGGGACCAGGGAGAGGGACCAGGGAGAGGGACCAGGGAGAGGGACCAGGGAGAGGGACCAGGGAGAGGGACCAGGGAGAAGGACCAGGGAGAGGGACCAGGGAGAGGACCAGGGAGAGGGACCAGGGAGAAGGACCAGGGAGAAGGACCAGGGAGAAGGACCAGGGAGAGGGACCAGGGAGAGGGACCAGGGAGAGGACCAGGGAGAGGACCAGGGAGAGGGACCAGGGAGAGGGACCAGGGAGAGGGACCAGGGAGAGGGACCAGGGAGAGGGACCAGGGAGAGGACCAGGGAGAAGGACCAGGGAGAGGGACCAGGGAGAGGGACCAGGGAGAAGGACCAGGGAGAGGGACCAGGGAGAGGGACCAGGGAGAGGGACCAGGGAGAGGGACCAGGGAGAGGGACCAGGGAGAGGACCAGGGAGAGGGACCAGGGAGAAGGACCAGGGAGAGGGACCAGGGAGAGGGACCAGGGAGAGGGACCAGATATCTGTGAAGGCATTAAAAGAGTTCCTTCTTACATCGTGTTCTGAGATGGTCTCCACCAACAACTCCTCCAGCTCTTCTTTCAGCAACCACCGACTACCCACCAGAGAACTGAACACAGACAGTTAGATACACACACACACACACACACACACACACACACACACACACACACACATCAACATTCACTGGTGAACTTATTTCACTGCTCTGTGAAAACAACTATCCTCACATCTGCTTGGCATCCTGGGTGAAGAGATCCTTTCCTCTCAGACGGTCCTGGTGCTTCTCTACTGCCAGGGCTTTAGTGAAGGTGTCCTGAATGGGACAGAAGGACACAGACGACCAGATTAAACAACATGGAACATTCTATGGTCTATGAACCTTTCACTCAGTATTAACAATATGTATTTGTGTTGTATCAAGAAAAGACCCGTATTGAGTACATTTTATATTCCGACACACACGCGCGCGCACACAGCCTAGAGACAGAGAAAGAGAGAGGATTCTCCATTATGAAAGCAGATCCCATATCTGTCCCCATCCTTGGCTGGATTTAATTGGGTGGGAACATTTAATTGGGGAGCACTTGGGCTAAAGCTTACTCCCCCTTTCTCCCCTAGAAGCCACCATGTGGAGCGAGAGGGCTAGCTACCCGCTGTCCGCGGGCACGCTAGTCTAAATTGGCATGGAGCCCACAAGCTTGGCGTTAGCCCACCAATCGTGGTACAGTATGTTAAGGCTGGTGGTAGAGGGACCAGACCCGACCCGTCAGCCTGGCATTCTGGTCACGTCCCAAATCAGCCTCAACTCCCCATCCATCCACCTGCACGCCCCCTCAACCACGCGACCGGTTGAGAACTCATTTCCCTGTCCATTATTCAGCAGATGTTTGTTTAATTCCTTCTAGAGTCTAATCTGCCACCACTCCACCACAGAGAGACAGAGAGAGACAGAGAGAGAGACAGAGAAAGAGACAGAGAAAGAGACAGAGAAAGAGAAAGAGACAGAGACAGAGACAGAGAGAGAGAGAGAGAGAGAGAGAAACAGAGAGAGAGAAACAGAGAGAGAGAGAAAGAGAGAGAGAGAAACAGAGAGAGAGAAACAGAGAGAGAGAGAAAGAGAGAGAGAGAAACAGAGAGAGAGAGAAACAGAGAGAGAGAGACAGACAGAGAGAGAGACAGAGAGAGAGACAGAGAGGGAGAGAGACAGAGAGGGAGAGAGACAGGGAGAGAGACAGGGAGAGAGACAGGGAGAGAGACAGGGAGAGAGACAGGAGAGAGAGACAGGGAGAGAGACAGGGAGAGAGACAGGGAGAGAGACAGGGAGAGAGACAGGGAGAGAGACAGGGAGAGAGACAGGGAGAGAGACAGGGAGAGACAGGGAGAGAGACAGGGAGAGAGACAGGGAGAGACAGAGAGAGACAGAGAGAGACAGAGAGAGAGACAGGGAGAGACAGAGAGAGAGACAGGGAGAGACAGAGAGAGACAGAGGGGGGGAAGCAAACATCAAGTAAAAACCAATGTGTCACAAAAAAATAAGTAATAAAATAATCTTCAAAAAAAAGGGAGGGCAGGTGGTGGTGTGAGGGGGTTTGGCGTTACACATTTGTGAACACTGGGCTCAACAATGGCTGGGAAATGATTGAGGTATAGAGGCCTTGATGAAAAAGAGGAGGACAAGCCAGTCATACAGAGAGAAAGAGATAAAGAAGAGAAATGAATGCCTCCTACACTTGAACATTTTATACTCAACTCTCGAATGAATTCTAGTTCCTCAAATTCAATAAGCAGCGTGAAGCAGCACCCTGTTAGCATGGTTTTGATATGGCTTCACCAGTGAGCCCTTACATAGCAAAGCTCTGAGGAATATCAGAATGAAATCCTTCGGCTTCAGAGGCTCCAGTGTCCCGGCTCTAACATCATACTCATGTCGTAACGGGGTTTAGATATGAAGGGGGGGAGGGGGTAGTGAGGTACCCCTGATTCCCCTCAGAAGTGGGTAGGGGGTAGTCAGGTACCACTGGTTCCCCTCAGAAGTGGGTAGGGTAGGGGGTAGTGAGGTACCCCTGGTTCCCCTCAGCAGAGGGTAGGGTAGGGAGTAGTGAGGTTCCCCTCAGCAGTGGGTAGGGTAGGGAGTAGTGAGGTACCCCTGGTTCCCCTCAGCAGAGGGTAGGGTAGGGGGTAGTCAGGTACCCCTGGTTCCCCTCAGCAGTGGGTAGGGTAGGGGGTAACAACATCTCCACCCTGCTGATCCTCAACACTGGGGCCCCACAAGGGTGCGTTCTGAGCCCTCTCCTGTACTCCCTGTTCACCCACGACTGCGTGGCCACGCACGCCTCCAACTCAATCATCAAGTTTGCGGACGACACAACAGTGGTAGGCTTGATTACCAACAACGACGAGACGGCCTACAGGGAGGAGGTGAGGGCCCTCGGAGTGTGGTGTCAGGAAAATAACCTCACACTCAACGTCAACAAAACTAAGGAGATGATTGTGGACTTCAGGAAACAGCAGAGGGAACACCCCCCTATCCACATTGATGGAACAGTAGTGGAGAGGGTAGTAAGTTTTAAGTTCCTCGGCGTACACATCACAGACAAACTGAATTGGTCCACCCACATCGTGAAGAAGGCACAGCAGCGCCTCTTCAACCTCAGGAGGCTG
Source organism: Oncorhynchus tshawytscha (assembly GCF_018296145.1). Classification (NCBI taxonomy): domain Eukaryota; kingdom Metazoa; phylum Chordata; class Actinopteri; order Salmoniformes; family Salmonidae; genus Oncorhynchus; species Oncorhynchus tshawytscha. The sequence continues at coordinate 3,668,125 of NC_056442.1, read as the reverse complement.
AAGAAATTCGGCTTGTCATCAAAAGCACTCACAAACTTCTACAGATGCACAATCGAGAGCATCCTGTCGGGCTGTATCACCGCCTGGTACGGCAACTGCTCCGCCCACAACCGTAAGGCTCTCCAGAGGGTAGTGAGGTCTGTACAACGCATCACCGGGGGCAAACTACCTGCCCTCCAGGACACCTACACCACCCGATGTCACAGGAAGGCCATAAAGATTATCAAGGACATCAACCACCCGAGCCACTGCCTGTTCACCCCGCTATCATCCAGAAGGCGAGGTAAGTAGAGGTGCATCAAAGCTGGGACCGAGAGACTGAAAAACAGCTTCTATCTCAAGGCCATCAGACTGTTAAACAGCCACCACTAACATTGAGTGGCTGCTGCCAACACACTGACTCAACTCCAGCCACTTTAATAATGGGAATTGATGGGAAATGATGTAAAATATATCACTAGCCACTTTAAACAATGCTACCTAATATAATGTTTACATACCCTACATTATTCATCTCATATGTATACGTATATACTGTACTCTATATCATCTACTGCATCCTTATGTAATACATGTATCACTAGCCACTTTAACTATGCCACTTTGTTTACATACTCATCTCATATGTATATACTGCACTCAATACCATCTACTGTATCTTGCCTATGCCGCTCTGTACCATCACTCATTCATATATCTTTATGTACATATTCTTTATCCCCTTACACTTGTGTCTATAAGGTAGTAGGTTTGGAATTGTTAGCTAGATTACTTGTTGGTTATTACTGCATTGTCGGATAGGGGGTAGTGAGGTACCCCTGGTTCCCCTCAGCAGTGGGTAGGGTAGGGGGTAGTGAGGTACCCCTGGTTCCCCTCAGCAGTGGGTAGGGTAGGGGGTAGTGAGGTACCCCTGGTTCCACTCAGCAGTGGGTAGGGGGTAGTCAGGTACCCCTGGTTCCCCTCAGCAGTGGGTAGGGTTAGTCAGGTACCCCTGGTTCACCTCAGCAGTGGGTAGGGGGTAGTCAGGTAACCCTGGTTCCCCTCAGCAGTGGGTAGGCGGTAGTCAGGTACCCCTGGTTCCCCTCAGCAGTGGGTAGGGGGTAGTCAGGTACCCCTGGTTCCCCTCAGCAGTGGGTAGGGTTAGTCAGGTACCCCTGGTTCCCCTCAGCACTGGTAGGGTTGGGGGTATTCAGGTTCCCCTGGTTCCCCTCAAGAGATGGTAGGGTAGGGGGTAGTCAGGTACCCCTGGTTCCCCTTAGCAGAGGATACAGTAGGGGGTAGTCAGGTACCCCTGGTTCCCCTCAGCAGAGGGTAGGCTAGGGGGTAGTCAGATACCCCTGGTTCCCCTCAGCAGAGGGTAGGGTAGGGAGTAGTGAGGTACCCCTGGTTCCCCTCAGCAATGGGTAAGGGGTAGTCAGGTACCTCTGGTTCCCCTCAGCAGTGGCTGGGGGAAGTCAGATACCCCTGGTTCCCCTCAGCAGTGGGTAGGGGGTAGTCAGATACCCCTGGTTCCCCTCAGCAGTGGGTAAGGGTAGTCAGGTACCCCTGGTTCCCCTCAGCAGTGGGTAAGGTAGGGGGTAGTCAGGTACCCTGGTTCCCCTCAGCAGTGGGTAAGGTAGGGGGTAGTCAGGTACCCCTGGTTCCCCTCAGCAGTGGGTAGGGGTAGTCAGGTACCCCTGGTTCCCCTCAGCAGTGGGTAGGGGGTCAGGTACCCCTGGTTCCCCTCAGCAGTGGGTAGGGTAGGGGGTAGTCAGGTACCCCTGATTCCCCTCAGTAGTGGGTAGGGTAGGGGGTAGTCAGGTACCCCTGGTTCCGCTCAGCAGTGGGTAGGGGGTCGTCAGGTACCCCTGGTTCCCCTCAGCAGTGGGTAGGCGGTAGTCAGGTACCCCTGGTTCCCCTCAGCAGTGGGTAGGGTAGGGGGTAGTCAGGTACCCCTGGTTCCCCTCAGCAGTGGGTAGGGTAGGGGGTAGTCAGGTACCCCTGGTTCCCCTCAGCAGTGGGTAAGGGGTAGTCAGGTACCCCTGGTTCCCCTCAGCAGTGGGTAGGGGGGTAGTCAGGTACCCCTGGTTCCCCTCAGCAGTGGGTAGGGGGTAGTCAGGTACCCTGGTTCCCCTCAGCAGTGGGTAGGGGGTAGTCAGGTACCCCTGGTTCCCCTCAGCAGTGGGTAGGGGAAGTCAGGTACCCCTGGTTCCCCTCAGCAGTGGGTAGGGGGAAGTCAGGTACCCCTGGTTCCCCTCAGCAGTGGGTAGGGGGAAGTCAGGTACCCCTGGTTCCCCTCAGCAGTGGGTAGGGGGAAGTCAGGTACCCCTGGTTCCCCTCAGCACTGGGTAGGGGGTAGTCAGGTACCCCTGGTTCCCCTCAGCAGTGGGTAGGGGGTAGTCAGAAGCCCCTGGTTCCACTCAGCAGAGGGTAGGGTAGGAGGTAGGTCAGGTACCCCCCTGGTTCCCCTCAGCACTGGGTAGGGTAGTGTAGTCAGGTACCCCTGGTTCCCCTCAGCAGAGGGTAGGGTAGGAGGTAGTCAGGTACCCCTGGTTCCACTCAGCACTGGGTAGGGTAGTGTAGTCAGGTACCCCTGGTTCCTCTCAGCAGTGGGTAGTCAGGTACCCCTGGTTCCCCATCGGTAGTGGGTAGGGTAGGGGGTAGTCAGGTGCCCCTGGTTCCCCTCAGCAGACAGTAGGGTGGGGGGTAGTCAGGTACCCCTGGTTCCCCTCAGCAGTGGGTAGGGGGTAGTCAGGTACCCCTGGTTTCCCCCAGCAGTGGGTAGGGGTAGTCAGGTACCCTGGTTCCCCTCAGCAGTGGGTAGGGTAGGGGGTAGTCAGGTACCTCTGGTTCCCCTCAGCAGGGGGTAGGGTAGGGGGTAGTCAGGTACCCCTGGTTCCCCCAGCAGTGGGTAGGGGGTAGTCAGGTACCCCTGGTTCCCCCAGCAGTGGGTAGGGGGTAGTCAGGTACCCCTGGTTCCCCTCAGCAGTGGGTAGGGTAGGGGGTAGTCAGGTACCTCTGGTTCCCCTCAGCAGGGGGTAGGGTAGGGGGTAGTCAGGTACCCGTGGTTCCCCTCAGCAGTGGGTAGGGGTTGTCAGGTACCCCTGGTTCCCCTCAGCAGTGGGTAGGGTAGGGGGTAGTCAGGTACCCCTGGTTCCCCTCAGCAGTGGGTAGGGTAGGGGGTAGTCAGGTACCCCTGGTTCACCTCAGCAGTGGGTAGGGGGTAGTCAGGTACCCCTGGTTCCCCTCAGCAGAGGGTAGGTTAGGGGGTAGTCAGGTACCCCTGGTTCCCCTCAGCAGAGGGTAGGGTAGGGGGTAGTCAGGTACCCCTGGTTCCCCTCAGCAGAGGGTAGGGTAGGGGGTAGTCAGGTACCCCTGGTTCCCCTCAGCAAAGGGTAGGATAGGGGGTAGATAAGATAAAGAGGGCAGTGAGGGGGATAAACCCAACAGAACCACAGAGCACTCAACCTGGAAGCCTCTTCCTCATACACACAGCCAGCTGTACACCCCAATGACTTGGCAGAGCTGTGTGTGTGTGTGTGTATGTATTATGGGGCGGGGGGGGATGTGTTGTGGCTGTAAATACAGTACTGTGCACATGTAAGTATAGGTGTGTTTGCAGAGTTAATTAACACTCAAATGTTGGGATTGTGATTCTTCCAGAGGTATCAAACAATATGTTGTGTAGTGAGAGAGACGCATAGAAAGAGGGGGAAACAGAGGGTGTAGTGACCCGTCCCCCTTTTAATCTCAGACTCAGTTCTCCCCTGCAAGGCACACTGGGGTGTTTGTTGTACATGGTCGAGTTGCACTACAGGGGTCCGGGCAGAGAGGGGGAGGGGAGGAGAGAGAAAAGCCAAAAGAGTGGAGGGGGGTGAGTTCCCCGTCACGGAGAAGAGAAGAGAGAGAGAGAGCAATAGAGAGTGTAATGTTTACTGTAATTTTTTATTGGTTATTTCACTTTTGTTTATTATCTAGTTAACATATGTTTCCCATGCCAATAAAGCCCTTAAATTGAATTGAGAGAAAGAGAGAGAGTAGTTTTCCCTCAGAGAGACAGACAGCCCTCCCTCCCTCTCAGACACTGGTCTGACATTCCTATTTTAACTGCAAGGCGTGGGAAGGGGGGAGGGGTTGACAAGAGGACAAAATATTGCCAGGTTACACACACTTCTTATCTGCCAGAGAAACACACCTCTGTCCTAGGTCAAATCAACCATATAAACAAGAGGGAGGTAAAGAGGGAGAACGAGCGGGTGTGAAGGAAAAATACAGAAGATGGAGGGATGGAGGGTAAACTGAGTGGGTAGAGGTGGGTAGCTAATCTACAGCACCGGACTCCAGGGACCCTCTACCTCTCTGGTGAAATCCCCAGGGCAGGGCAGCTCTCATCCAGGCACAAAGCCTGACTATCAACCATGGTAGTCACCGAGCCAGGCCTGAAACACGATTTAGGACGGGGACAGAGGGGCCCGTCACAGACACAGTCACGCCCCCTGCCTGTCTGCACCCCTCCCTACCTTCCACAACCCACCTCTCCCAAACACCCCCACCCCCCTTCCTCTCACACTGCTCCTACTCTCACCATCCCACCTCCATCCACATCGCTCTCCATACCTCCCCACCCTTCCTTCCTTCCCTCCCTCCTGCTGTATTCAGCTGTAGCTCTGGCTGTGTGTGTGAAATGGGATGTGACAGGAGCACCTTTCCCTGGGGATCAGAAGCCTCTCTCTCCCATAAATAGGGCCCTGGGGGCAGACCAGAGCTTTCTACCTCCAGAAAAACATCCACCCTCAGTCTTTCTCCTCCCGGTCTCTCTCACACACACCCAGTACTCACGTGCATTAGAGAGTAGTAGGACTGCTTTCCTGTGTAGAACAGAAAGTGGAATGGCCGTCCATCTGCGCCCCATTGGACAGCTAGAGGATATGTGTGTGTGTGTGTGTGAGTAAAGTGTGAGAGAGAGAGAGAGAGAGAGAGAGTGAGCGCGTGAGAGAGAGACAGAGGGAGAAAGAGAGAGAGAGAGTTAGGCCATTGGTGTAAACCGCTTTACTTTGTCTAGCCCAATCACTGTTAGAGATTGAGCAAAAACTCAGAGAGGTCCCCCTGCTGGTGATGTTGTGAAAGTGCAGCTCTCACACAGAGTGAAAATGACCATAGGAGTAGAACAATCCGTCTCAGTTGTAAATCTATTTAAAAAGGACCCACCTCTCTGTTTTGGAAACACCTCATCCGGATGCTGGAAGAAAATATGAAGATTTTGAATCACTAATGAATATTAAGTTTCTGAGTTAATACACTTCTACATGAGACGTCTAGTCTTACCTTCATCAGTGGTTTGGCTTTTTTGTCAAACAGGCCGGAGGGGAACAGGTATGCAATGCTTCTCTGGAACAGAAACAGAAGAAGTCAAATATCATTAACATATCATAAAGATGGAGGGAGAATCCTTTAGTTTAAACAGCCAGCTCTAAACAGGGAGAAACCTTTAGTTTAAACAGCCAGCTATAAACAGGGAGAAACCTTTTTAGTTTAAACAGCCAGCTCTAAACAGGGAGAAACCATAAAGATCATCAAGGACAACAACCACCCGAGCCACTGCCTGTTCACCCCGCTATCATCCAGAAGGCGAGGTCAGTACAGGTGCATCAAAGCTGGGACCGAGAGACTGAAAAACAGCTTCTATCTCAAGGCCATCAGACTGTTAAACAGCCATCACTAACATTGAGTGGCTGCTGCCAACACACTGACTCAACTCTAGTCACTTTAATAATGAAAAATTGGATGTAATAAATGTATCACTAGCCACTTTAAACAATGCCACTTTACATAATGTTTACATACCCTACATTACTCATTTCATATGTATATACTGTACTCTATACCATCTACTGCATCTTGCCTATGCCGTTCGGCCATCGCTCATCCATATATTTTTATGGACATATTCTTACTCATTAATTTACACTTGTTTGTATAAGGTAGTTGTTGTGAAATTGTTAGATGACTTGTTAGATATTACTGCATGGTCGGATCTAGAAGCACAAGCATTTCGCTGCACTCGCATTAACATCTGCTAACCATGTGTGTGTGACCAATAAAAATTGATTTGAACCTTTAGTTTGACAGCCAGCTCTGAACAGGGATAAATGATAGTAGCAGCCAGGCTAGCTAATAGGTTAGAGAGGAGACACTCAAGTCTTGTAAGAGTTCAGATAAAGGCTAGAGGGAAGTTCCTAGAGAACAGCAGTGAAAGTTAGAGGGGAGAGAGAACAAAAACAGCTAGGTGAGAGGAACCAGAGGACAGACTAGAGTCACCAGTTCACCCTAAGTTCACACACTCACAGCCAGTCTCCTTGTGACGGCAGCAGAGTGGAGCCAGGTCATTAGTGCTGCTACAGATGGCACTACTCTTGACAAGGTGGGTGTGTGTGTGTGGAGGGGGACAAACAGGTAGTGTCCACCCTGCCACTCTTCTCCAGCCAGTCTGCTCATCTTTATCTTATTTTCCTCCTTCACTCTGTCTGCTCAATTAAGAGAGGGAACAGGTGCTAGAAGGAGAGAGCATGCTGCAGCCTTTTGGGCTGTCAAGACGAGGGGAATCAAAGAGAGAGGGAGGGAAGGAGAGTGAGAGGTGGAAGAGAGAGAGGCAGGTGAGGGGGAGGTAAAAAGAAGAAGACAGGGGAGGAGGAGAGTGGAACACTGTGCCAGATGAAGGCAGCACCTGTTCATTTCATACCCTAGGCTGCAATATGGCAGAGTCCCCTAGGGAGAGACAGAGAGAGGGGAAAGGGAGAGACCTTCTCCCTGCCACAGATTTCACTGTGTTGTTCACAGCACTTTAGATTCCTCCACTCGGTCTAAACTTCATCAATGTCCAATAAAAAATGTAGAGAGAGTACTGCTACACAATAGTTTCTGCACAGAGCCTAATTTAGAAACTAAGTTTCCCTTTTATTATCTCTGCTGCTAACACTTGCATTGTTTGCACTAATAGGAATGTCATAACTGAACCAGAGTCAACAACAACACATAGGCGCAAGTCTCCCCTAATTCCCCCTCCAGTGGTCCCCCATTCCCTCTCCAGTCTCCCCCATTCCCTCTCCAGTCTCCCCCATTTCCCCCTAATTACCCCTCCAGTGGTCCCCCATTCCTTCTCCAGTCTCCCCCATTTCCCTCTCAATTCCCTCTCCAGTCTCCCCATTACCCTCCTTTTCCCCTAATTCCAACTCCAGTCTCCGTCATTTCCCTCTCCAGTCTCCCCATTTCCCTCTCCAGTCTCCCCCAATTCCCTCTCCAGTCTCCCCATTCCCCTCCTTTTCCCCTAATTCCAACTCCAGTCTCCGTCATTTCCCTCTCCAGTCTCCCCATTTCCCTCTCCAGTCTCCCCCATTCCATCTCCAGTCTCCCCATTTCCAACTCCAGTCTCCCCCATTCCATCTCCAGTCTCCCCATTTCCAACTCCAGTCTCCCCCATTTCCAACTCCAGTCTCCCCCATTTCCAACTCCAGTCTCCCCATTCCCAACTCCAGTCTCCCCAGTCTCCCCATTTCCCTCCCCAGTCTCCCTCATTTCCCTCCCCAGTCTCCCTCATTTCCCTCCCCAGTCTCCCTCATTTCCCTCCCCAGTCTCCCTCATTTCCCTCCCCAGTCTCCCTCATTTCCCTCCCCAGTCTCCCCATTTCCCTCTCCAGTCTCCCCATTTCCCTCAGTTTCCCCCATTCCAACTCCAGTCTCCCCATCCCTCATTTCTCTCCCTCCAGTCTCCCTCATTTCTCTCCCCAGTCTCCCTCATTTCTCTCCCCAGTCTCCCTCATTTCTCTCCCCAGTCTCCCTCATTTCTCTCCCCAGTCTCCCTCATTTCTCTCCCCAGTCTCCCATTTCTCTCCCCAGTCTCCCTCATTTCTCTCCCCAGTCTCCCTCATTTCTCTCCCCAGTCTCCCTCATTTCTCTCCCCAGTCTCCCTCATTTCTCTCCCCAGTCTCCCCATTTCTCTCCCCAGTCTCCCCCATTTCTCTCCCCAGTCTCCCCCATTTCCCTCCCCAGTCTCCCTCATTTCCCTCTGCAGTCTCCCCATTCCCCCATTTTCCACATCTCTCCCTCTCCTCCACTCATCTGACGATGGGACGCTCCATGTCACTTCCTGTTACAAAGCCCACTGCTAACAGCTCTATACATTAGATAGGATGAAGGTTAGAGACTGCCAGGAAGTGAAGAATCATGGGAAATCAAACTAAATGAGTGGGGCAAACGAAGCTAATGCATTCTTCCTTCGTAATGAATAAAACATGGGATGTGTGTGTATCAGGCGTTGCTAATACAGTGGACACAGCACATTACACAGTGCTGGCCCCTGCTGAGTCTGTCTGTGTGATCAGATCCAGGTCATTGTTTATTTTCATAATGACTATATGTGCACATCTTATGGATAACAAAATAATCGAGGTACACAAGTTGTTTTGTAGGTCACTCTGTAATTATTTGCACGACCACCGTGCGTCTCGCACATAATGGTAATGTAGGTGGGTGTTTTACACTTTTGAACTTAATATTCCCTTACTGCTGTCTAGGTTCCAACCCGGCCTGATTGCACATATGAATTCAATTATTGATGCCAACATGTACCTCTCTGTTTATTGAATATGCATAAAGTGTAGCTTTTTGTGTGGCCATGTTTTGTATAGCATCTATACCCACTATGCGTCGTATGTGTAATGGCTATGTGAGGTAAAATGTGGATATATAGGGGATGGGATAACGAGGTCTGCTTGACCTGATGAAGATCCGTGTTGGATCTAAACATTGTCATTAAAGGTAGTAATTGGGGGCAAATTCAGTGCGCGGGCCTTTCTGTTATTTTCAATTAAACTTCCTTACCCCATCACCTCGGTGTTTTAAGGACATGCGTATGACCACAAACTGCTTTACACAGCCCACTGGTAAGTGCTAACAGTTCTGTTCATTATATAGAACGATGGTTAGACACCACCGGGAAGTGAAGAATCATGGGAAATCAAACTAAATGAGTGGGGCAAACGAAGCTAATGCATTCTTCCTTCGTAATGAATAAAACATGGGATGTGTGTGTATCAGGCGTTGCTAATACAGTGGACACAGCACATTACACAGTGCTGGCCCCTGCTGGTGACTGTTAGAGTGTGTCTGTGTGATCGGCTCCACCAGATGCTGCTGATGGCATGCGGAGACAGACCAGAGACAGACCAGAGACGATTCTCAACTACTGTTGGGGAATTAAACTAATATGGCTGGAAAACCACCTTAAAGACATGTGACATCTCCTCTGAGAAAGAAAGCATAATTTATCTACTCCAAATAAGGTGCCACCTTTCTAAACATTGCCTAGCCAAATGCATATCTCAATTGAGTTGATGGTGGACACATAGACTTATTGAGGTATGAATCAGTCTCTGATTGTAGGGTAAGGACAAAAAACTGCATTACACTACATCCATCTAGGGTTTCCACTGCATCCCTCTAGCGAAAGACAGGAGTTGTACACCCCTCGTTAGACATAAGTGCAGTCTTTCTTACATTAATGTCCCCCTGAGTGAAGGTCTCAGGGTCCTCTCCCATCATGTTGGCTAGATGTCTCTTCCCGATGTTGAACTCCTCCACCTGCTTCTTGATGAACTCCTCTGAGAACTTCTCTGGGCCCGCTGCAGCCAGGTTCTTCCTGTGGAGCACAGCACTCACACATAGCTGTCTGGACAGCACCTGAGGTGTGGGAGAGAGGAGGTTCTTATGTTAGGATACATACTGTAGTATAGAACTGGTGCTTTAATAACCCAGGGCCTTGGTTTCACAAGGATAGATGAATGTCAGTTATCTGGGCTAATAAACAGTCTCTGTAAGTGGCTCTGGTCTTTTAGGTGCATTAAGTTAGTCTGAAATGGTGAGATTTGGCATTGACAAATATACCAACTGATGGGCATTTGACAGCAAGGTATCCACTAGTAAATGGGACTAACATTGGATTAACGTAGTGTAACGTTAGCTAGCTATGCAAACAAGCACTGTGAGGCTTAGCTAACTAAGGTTCTATTAAACCAAAATATTGCGACTTGTATGTCCAATATGTTCATGTAGGTAGCTATGTCCATTATGGCATGCATGTTGAGACAAGAAGAACAATATCTAGAGAGTCAACTAGCTACTTAGCTCTCTGTCTGTCTTACTTCAATGACAGTTTACATGTGAGCTAGTTGACAAGGCAGCGCATTGCTACTAGCGCTAAGCTATTTCAAGGACAACTCAGCCCTTCTCTACAGTGCAGCCCCGTTGACATTTCCGTGAAAACATGCCAAATTAAACTCCTGGCTTTACCTGGCGAGTTAAATTTGACGAGACTGTGTTAAAATTGAAGCAGCAATTTCCGCATTTCCAGAGAAAAGATCCCACGGTTCTTCCACCGGAGGCCGCCATGTTTGCTGTACGACGCTCTGGTGAAAACAGGAAGTACGTCGATAGCAAAAGCATTTGCATTTGTGTTACAATGTTACTACATTTCATTTCTCACTGTATATTTGGCAAAATTCGGATACAAAGTATTTGTTTCTACAAAACAATAACCGTATTTGATAAATCCATAGAATAACTAGAATAAATGTATAGGTTTTTCAGTCCCTTTGTTGCATCCAACAATTAGTTGAAAAGATAGGTATTATAACAAATATGTGTTTTTATTATTATGGGTTATGAGGGCACTATGGGATATGAGGGCAGCATTATACTATGGGATATATACTATGGGATATGAGGGCAGCATTATACTATGGGATATATACTATGGGATATGAGGGCAGCATTCGTAATTTTGGTCAACGTTTCGTGTGGAACCCTAATTAGTAGGTAACAATTGAACTGGTACAAATCACCCAACCCTACTACACATGTTCAGATGAGCCACGACAACTAATTCAAGCTGGAAGCTGTCGGACCACATGCAGAACGATTTGTTGACATGGTGAGTTTATTTTGGGGGGTTAAATAACAAACAGCAATACAACTATAAAACGTAACCACTATAAAACTACGCAAACAACAACCATACAACTATAAACTATACAACTGTACAGAAGTATACTATAATACAAGTATTAACTATGCTTCAGCTGTAACATAAGTGTTGGATACTTGGACTCCCCCTTCATGGATTTAAAACCATATAGGATTGTTGTAGGCATTGGCTGGAGGGAGTTTCCACCATTGCTAGTTTCCAAATGTTAAAATACTATTAATAAGAAACTCTCCACTGCGACTTCCTGGTGTTGTGTAAGGTCCTCCGTAAAAAAAAAACGAGTTGTTCTATTATGAGACGACAAAGTAGAATATCATCTTCAAAACGGAGATTACATGAAGTAAATATTTCAGAAATGAATCCACACGACAGAGCAGAGTGAGTGAATGGAGTAAGGGTTATATAGTATAAGGGAGAGTAGTATCGCCTGGACTGAGTAAGAGAACACTGACTTAATGTTATGTGTTAAGTCTGACGTGGATCAGTACACACTGTTAAAAGGAGGTACTGCTTCTCACAATGTTTTTCTTTAAATCTACTTATTATCAAACCAGCTCTATATGAAGTGTTTGTGTAGTTAATTAACTTGTACTTGGAGGAGAGGAAGGGTTTATGGATGGACATGAGGAAATGGGTTAGGAACTGTGGGCAGTGGTTGAAAAGTACCCAAATGCCGTACTTGAGTAAAGGTAAAGATACCTGAATAGAAAACGACTGAAGTAAAAGTGAAATTCACCCAGTAAAATACTACTTGAGTAAAAGTCTAAAAGTATTTGGTTTAAAATATACTTAAGTATCCAAATTAAAAGTACAAGTATAAATCATTTAAAATTCCTTATATTAAGCAAACCAGACAGCATGATTTTCTTTTTTTACAAATAGCGAGGGGACACTTCAACACTCAGACATCATTTACAAACTAAGCATTTGTGTTTAGTGAACCTGACAAATTGGAGGCATTCGGGATGACCAGGGATGTTCTCTTGATAAGTGTGTGAATTAGACAATTTTCCTGTCCTGCTAAGCATTCAAAATGTAACTAGTACTTTTGGGTGCCAGGGAAAATGTAAGGAGTAAAAAGTACATTATTTTCTTTAGTAATGTAGTGAAGTAAAAGTTGTCAACAATACCTCAAAAAACTACTTAAGTAGTACTTTAAAGTATTTTTTACTTAAGTACTTTCCACCACTGACTGTGAGTATATTTGGCTGTGTACACTTGAATTCTGTTTGATGTATAAACCAATTCACCAACATTCTTCTCTCTGTTACAGCATGTTTAGGCTTACAGTGGTGATACAATGTTGGGGACCAACTGGTTCCTACAGGGAGGAGGTGGATCAGTGAAACGCTTTGTACCTTGACTCTCCCTTCAGTTCACCAGACAGCAGAACGAAGAGCAGAGCTTCACACGAAGGGGAGAAATAAATGACTAATGATCACTACTGTAAGTTGTTGGGTCGTGTGTAATATGCTAGTGATACAGTGCATTTGAAAAGTATTCAGACCGTATTCTGACTTTTTCCACATTTTGTTACATTACAGGCTTATCCTAAAATTGATTCAATTGTTTTTCCACCTCATCAATCTACAAGCAATACTCCATAATAACAATGCAAAAACAGGTTTTTAGAAATTTTAGCAAAATAATACAAATAAAAAAACATCAATATTACATTTACATAAGTATTTAGACCCTTTATTCAGTACTTTGTTGAAGCACCTTTGGCAGAAATTACAGCCTCGATTCTTCTTGGGTATGACGCTACAAGCTTGGCACACCTGTATTTGGGGAGTTTCTCCCATTCTTCTCTGCAGATCCTCTCAAGCTCTGTCAGGTTGGATGGGGAGCTTTGCTGCACAGAGTCGCTCCAAAAATGTTTGATCGGGTTCAAGTCCAGGTTCTGGCTAGGCAATGACATTGTGACTTGTCCCAAAGCCACTCCTGCTTTGTCTTGGCTGTGCGCTTAGGGTTGTTGTCCCGTTGGAAGGTCAACCTTTGCCCCAGTCTGAAGTCCTGAGTGCTCTGGAGCAGGTTTTCATCAAGGATCGCTCTATACTTTTCTCTGTTCATTTTTCACTCGATCCTGACTATTGTCCCAGTCCCTGCTGCTTAAAAACATCCCCACAGCATGATTCTGCCACCGCTATGCTTCACTGTAGGGATGGTGCCAGGTTTCCTCCAGACGTGACGCTTTGCATTCAGTTCAATGTTGGTTTCATCAGACCAGAAAATCTTGTTTCTCATAGTCTGAGAGTCCTTTAGGTGCCTTTTGGCAAACTCCAAGCGGGCTGTCATGTTCCTTTTACTGAGGAGTGGCTTCCGTCTGGCCACTCTACTGTAAAGGCCTGATTGGTGGAGTGCTGCAGAGATAGTTGTTCTTCTGGAAGGTTCTCCCATCTCCACAGAGGAACTCTGGAGCTCTGTCAGAGTGACCATCGTGTTCTTGGTCACCTCCCTGACCAAGGCCCTTCACCCCCGATTGGTCAGTTTGGCCGGGGGACCAACTCTAGGAAAAGTCTTGTTGGTTCCAAACGTCTTACATTTAAAGAATGATGGAGGCCACTGTGTTCTTGGGGACCTTCAATGCTGCAGACATTCCCCAAATCTGTTCCCCGACACAATCCTGTCTCGGAGCTCAACGGACAATTCCTTCGACCTCATGGCTTGGTTTTTGCCCTGACATACACTGTCAACTGTGGGACCTTATATAGACAGGTGTGTGCCACTCCAAATCATGTCCAATTAATTGAATTTACCACAGGTGGACTCAAGGATGATCAATGGAAACAGGATGCACCCGAGTTCAATTTCGAGTCTAATAGCAAAGTGTCTGAATACTTATGTAAATAAGGTATTTCTGTTTTGGATTTGTAATAAATTTGCTAACACTTCTAAAAACCTGTTTTCACTTAGTCATTATGGTGTATTGTGTGTAGAATGATGAGGAAAGAATTGTATTTAATACATTTTAGAATAAGGCTGTAAGGTAACACAATGTGGAAAAAGGGAAGGGGTATGAATACTTTCTGAATGCACTGCATATTCAAAGCGTTGTTTTTCGCTTAGCCAGTAATGTCAGTTATAGACACTTTCTAGCTTGAGTCGCAAGAAAATACCAATCCTGGTCCTGGAGAGCTAGGTGTGCAGGCTTTAGTTCCAGCCCAGTACTAATACACCTGACTAGCTACAACGGTGGGACTGTAATGATTTTCCCGGGTAGGGGGCTCGGCTTGGATGCGTTCGACTTTTAAGAATGCTGCATGACTTTCATGGCAGATGAGTCATGTGTATCTGAAGTCTATTGCAGATAACTTCCTCATGTCTTATCCTCAGTGATCCAAAATGTCTTTTGTTGCTGAGCTTCTGCTGGCCACTCTGGAGGACCTGCTCGAAGTAGATCTAAAGACGTTTAAATGGCGCCTGACCCAGGACGTGCTGGAAGGCTTTCCTCACATTCCAGTGAGCCAGCTGGAGAATGCTGACAGATTGGACATTACAAACACGATGGTGGAGACCTATGGTCCTGAGGGAGCTGTGAAGATCTCACTGGAAATCCTGAGGAAGATTAATCAGAACCAACTGTCTGATAGGTTAAAAAACCAGTACAATGAGGGTGAGACAACAGAAGCAGCAGGTTAGACAATTATACTATGTTTAAGATTATTATCATTTTTACATAACAAGCAGCAACACATGGCAGGCAGGAGAAAATCCCAGACGAAACTGATGTACTTCAAGAGCTTTCTTTCACACTCTCTCGCTCTCTCTCTCTCTCTACCTCTCTCTCTCCTCTCTCTCTCTCTCTCTCTCTCTCTACCTCTCTCTCTCTACCTCTCTCTCTCTCTCTCTCTCTACCTCTCTCTCTCTCTCTCTACCCCTCTCTCTCTCTCTCTCCCCTCTCTCTCTCTCTACCCCTCTCTCTCTCTCTCTCCCCTCTCTCTCTCTCTCTCTACCCCTCCTCTCTCTCTCTACCCCTCTCTCTCTCTCCCCTCTCTCTCTCTCTCTCTCTCTCTACCTCTCTCTCTCTCTCTCTACCCCTCTCTCTCTCTCTACCCCTCTCTCTCTACCCCTCTCTCTCTCTCTCTACCCCTCTCTCTCTCTCTACCTCTCTCTCTCTCTCTCTACCTCTCTCTCTCTCTCTCTCTCTACCCCTCTCTCTCTCTCTCTCTACCCCCTCTCTCTCTCTCTCTCTACCCCTCTCTCTCTCTCTCTCCTCTCTCTCTCTCTACCTCTCTCTCTCTCTCTCTCTACCTCTCTCTCTCTCTACCTCTCTCTCTACCTCTCTCTCTCTCTCTACCTCTCTCTCTCTCTCTCTCTCTCTAGCCCCGAGTGCTCCAGTGGTTTTCGAAGTCAGAGGTAAGCTGTTTGAATCGACACAACAGCACCCAGTGGGCAGAATTTGAAACGTGCATATGCCGTGTTCACATACTGTTGGAGTTATTGGACGGCAGGTAGCCTAGTGGTTAGAGCATTGGGTCAGTAAACTAAATGTTGCTGGATCAAATCCCTGAGCTGACACGGTAAAAATCCACCGTTCTGCCCCTGAGTCAGAGGTAAGCAGTTAACCCACTGTTCCTAGGCTGTCATTGTAAATAACATTTTGTTCTTGGCTGACTTGTCTAGTTAAATAAAGATAAATTAAAATCAGAAATGTCTAGTTCCGACTGGGACGTTTCACTTGAACATCTCTCCCAGTCGCAATTACAGTATAAGTGGGAAACTCAGAGAAAATGTTGTGGTGATTGACTTTCTCAACCAAAAGATGACCATAATTCTATTTTTGACAACTACAACATCATCAATATGGATAATGTATGTAGTTTGACCATATTGTCAATGTTTTGCAAGCTTGCTAACTTTATTATTAGTAATGTTATCTAGCCTATCAAGCTAGTTGTATCACAACCAGCCGTGATTGGGAGTCCCATAGGGTGGCTGACAAATGGGCGAGCGTCGTCTGGGTTTGGCCGGTGTAGGCCGTCATCGTAAATAAGAATTTGTTCTTAACTGATTTGCCAAGTTAAATACAGGTTAAGTAAAAAAGCACAAGAATGAAACAGTCGTATTTCCGACATCACAACTAGACGAATTTGTGAACATGGCAATAGCAGCAGGATAATGTTTTGAGTTGGAGGTGCTGACCGGCGGGTGGGGGCGGCTTTAATTCATGCAATTCTACATCGTTTTACATGAAATCCCAGCCTATACTCTGGCACTGACAAACTGAGATCAATAACAATGACCTTGTCTTGAATGCAACCAATAGCCACATTTTTTAAGATAAGCTATTGCTCCTTGGTGGCTAGATTATGCTCTCTTGTGTAGCCTAGTATTTTGTTTCTTTCTTTCTGTACAGCCATAATTATATACATTTGCCAAATGTATTTACATGTATCAGCTGCAGCACCTTCAGCACCCCTAATTTCCATGGCAATGGACAGGTGACTTCATTATGATGTCATAATCTGGTAGGAAACTGGTTCTGCTTGAGAAGACCAGATAAGATACAGTGCAGTCGGAACGTATTCAGATTAATCTCATCAATATTCATACAACACCCCGTTATGACCAAGCAAAAACAGGTTTTGAGATATTTTTTTGCAAATGTATTAAAAATGTTAAACTGATATCACATTTACATAAGTATTCAGACCCTTTACTCAGAACTTTTGTTCAAGCCCCTTTGGCAGTGATTACAGCCTCCAGTCTTCTTGGGTATGACGCTACAAGCTTGGCACACTTGTATTTGGGGAGTTTCTCCCATTCTTCTCTGCAGATCCTCTCAAGCTCTGTCAGGTTGGATGGGGAGCTTTGCTGCACAGAGTCTCTCCAAAAATGTTTGATCGGGTTCAAGTCCAGGTTCTGGCTAGGCCACTCAAGGATATTCAGAGACCTGTCCTGAAGCCACTCCTGCGTTATTAAAGAGTTCAATCTTGGTTTCATCAGACCAGAGATTCTTGTTTTTTATGGTCTTTTTTATGGTTTTGGTGCCTTTTTTGGCAAACCAAACCCGACCTTCAATGCTGCAGAAATGTTTCGGTACCCTTCACCAGATCTGTGCCTCGACACAATCCTGTCTCGGATCTCTACGGACAATTCCTTCAACCTCATGGCTTGGTTTTTGTTCTGATATGCACTGTCAATTGTGGGACCTTATATAGACAGGTGTGTGCCTTTCCAAATCCTATCCAATCAATTGAATTTACCACAGGTGGACTCCAATCAAGTTGTAGAAACATTTCAAGGATGATCAATGGAAACAGGATGAACATGAGCCCATTTCCCATTTTTATTTAACTAGGCAAGTGAGTTAAGAACAAATTCTTATTTGCAATGACGACCTACACCGGCCAAACTAGGACAACGTTGGGCCAATTTTGTGCCACCCTATGGGACTCCCAATCACGGCCGGTTGTGATACAGTCTGAATTCGAACCAGGTTGTCTGTAGTGACGCCTCTAGCACTGAGATGCAGTGTCTTAGATAACCAGGTAACAACCAGGTAAAGACGTCTTCTATCATGCCGACATCGAGACATCATGTAAAATATGTCATATTTTGGTTATTATCTGGTGAAATAACCAGATCATTTATGGTTGCTAAAAAGACGTTTGACAAAACGTCATAATGACGTCAATACACACACACAAACACATACCGTTACCATGGCAGTATATAAAAAGTAAACTCACTGGATCTTTAATTTTTCTTGCAGTCCAAGACAAACTGAAATCCTACCTTAAGAAGAAGTACGGCTGTATATATGAGGGGACGTCAAAGGAAGGTGATTTCATCTACCTAGACCAGATCTACACTGAGCTCCATGTGATCGAGGGGGCCTGGGGAGGGGTCAGAGATGAGCATGAGGTCATACATTTGGAATCCAGAACACTAGCCACAGGAGAGACCACTATTGAAGCCAACAACATTTTCAAACCCCGACCTGATCAAAAGAAGCCAATCAGAACAGGGCTTACACTGGGCATCGCTGGCGTGGGAAAGACTGTCTCCGTTCAGAAGTTTATTCACGACTGGGCAGATGGAAAGGAGAACCAAGACATTGATTTCATCTTTCCACTTCCTTTTTGCAAAATGAATTCTAATATGGGGGAAAAGGACTGCAGTCTGATTGAACTGCTTCATCAATTCTTCAGTGTCATGGGACCGGTGAAGACCCTGGGGGAAGGTTCTAAAGTTCTGTTCATCTTTGATGGTCTGGACGAGAGTCGACTTCCTCTGAACTTCAACAGTAAGGTTCTGACAGACGACACAAAGCCAGCCTCGCTGGACCAACTGATCACAAACCTCATCACAGGAGAGCTCCTCCCCTCTGCTCTCATCTGGATAACCTCCCGACCTGCTGCAGCCAATCAGATCCCTCGTCAATACATCCACCAGTGGACAGAGGTACAAGGGTTCAATGACCAACAGAAGGAGAAGTACTTCACGAAGAAAATTAGTGATAAGAACCTGGCCAGCAGAATCATCAACCATGTCAAGTCATCAAGGAGCCTCCACATCATGTGCCACATACCAGTGTTTTGTTGGATTTTAGCCACTATTCTAGAGAAGCTGTTGGATGAAGCAGGGAGTGGAGATTTGCCCAAAACCCTGACTGAGACATACTTACACTTCCTGATCTTTCAGACAGACAGGATGAGAGCAAAAGGGAACTCCGTAGGAAGTGACAACATAGTCCTCAAACTTGGAGAGCTGGCTTTTCATCAGCTGGAGAAGGGATATCTTATCTTCTATGAGGAAGACCTGACAGAGTGTGGCATTGGAGTCAGAAAAGCATCCGTGTACTCAGGAATGTGCACCGAGATCTTTAAGGTGGAGGGGAGGACCAGTCAGAAGACAGTGTTCAGCTTTGTTCATCTGAGCATCCAGGAGTGTCTTGCTGCTGTTTATGTGTTTCTCACATTCATAAACTGCAATAAAAACCCACTGGTCCAACAGAACTCCTCCTTTTTGCGGAAACTTCGGAAACACCAACCTATGATGAACTTACTCAAGAGTGCAGTGGACAAGGCCCTAAAGAGTAAGAATGGACACCTGGACCTGTTCCTCTGTTTCCTTCTGGGCCTCTCACTGGAGTCCAATCAGACTCTCCTACAAGGCCTACTGACACAGACAGGAAGCAGCTCACAGACCAATGAGGAAATAGTTGAGTACATCAAGATGAAGATCAGGAAGAATCCCTCTCCGGAGAGATGCATCAATCTGTTCCACTGTCTGAGTGAGCTGAATGACCATTCTCTAGTGAAGGAGATCCAAAGATACCTGAGCTCAGGAAGTCTCTCAGCAGCCAAACTGTCACCTGCACTGTTTTCAGCTCTGGTGTTTGTGTTGCTGACTTCAGAAGAAGAGCTGGATGTGTTTGACCTGAAGAAATACTTTAGATCAGAGGAGGGTCTTCTGAGGATGCTGCCAGTAGTCAAAGCCTCCAGAACAGCCCTGTGAGTAACTGTTAGGACATTTTAAATCCTGATCATCAGGAAGAAACATTTCAATGAATATATATATATACCCAGTGCCTTGCGAAAGTATTCGGCCCCCTTGAACTTTGCGACCTTTTGCCACATTTCAGGCTTCAAACATAAAGATATAAAACTGTATTTTTTTGTGAAGAATCAACAACAAGTGGGACACAATCATGAAGTGGAACGACATTTATTGGATATTTCAAACTTTTTTAACAAATCAAAAACTGAAAAATTGGGCGTGCAAAATTATTCAGCCCCTTTACTTTCAGTGCAGCAAACTCTCTCCAGAAGTTCAGTGAGGATCTCTGAATGATCCAATGTTGACCTAAATGACTAATGATGATAAATACAATCCACCTGTGTGTAATCAAGTCTCCGTATAAATGCACCTGCACTGTGATAGTCTCAGACGTCTGTTAAAAGCACAGAGAGCATCATGAAGAACAAGGAACACACCAGGCAGGTCCGAGATACTGCTGTGAAGAAGTTTAAAGCCGGATTTGGATACAAAAAGATTTCCCAAGCTTTAAACATCCCAAGGAGCACTGTGCAAGCGATAATATTGAAATGGAAGGAGTATCAGACCACTGCAAATCTACCAAGACCTGGCCGTCCCTCTAAACTTTCAGCTCATACAAGGAGAAGACTGATCAGAGATGCAGCCAAGAGGTCCATGATCACTCTGGATGAACTGCAGAGATCTACAGCTGAGGTGGGAGACTCTGTCCATAGGACAACAATGAGTCGTATATTGCACAAATCTGGCCTTTATGGAAGAGTGGCAAGAAGAAAGCCATTTCTTAAAGATATCCATAAAAAGTGTCGTTTAAAGTTTGCCACAAGCCACCTGGGAGACACACCAAACATGTGGAAGAAGGTGCTCTGGTCAGATGAAACCAAAATTGAATTTTTTGGCAACAATGCAAAACGTTATGTTTGGCGTAAAAGCTACCCAGCTCATCACCCTGAACACACCATCCCCACTGTCAAACATGGTGGTGGCAGCATCATGGTTTGGGCCTGCTTTTCTTCAGCAGGGACAGGGAAGATGGTTAAAATTGATGGGAAGATGGATGGAGCCAAATACAGGACCATTCTGGAAGAAAACCTGATGGAGTCTGCAAAAGACCTGAGACTGGGACGGAGATTTGTCTTCCAACAAGACAATGATGCAAAACATAAAGCAAAATCTACAATGGAATGGTTCAAAAATAAACATATCCAGGTGTTAGAATGGCCAAGTACATAAACATAAAGATATAAAACAGTTTTTGATTTGTTAAAAAAGTTTGAAATATCCAATAAATGTCGTTCCACTTCATGATTGTGTCCCACTTGTTGTTGATTCTTCACAAAAAAATACAGTTTTATATCTTTGTTTGAAGCCTGAAATGTGGCAAAAGGTTGCAAAGTTCAAGGGGGCCGAATACTTTCGCAAGGCACTGTATATATATATATATATATGTATATATATGTATGTGTATATATGTGTGTGTATATATGTGTATATATGTGTATATGTGTATATATATATGTATTTTTATATATATATATATATATATATATGTATTTATATATATATATGTATATGTATTTATATATATGTGTGTATATATATAGTTATAGTCCTATGCTACTTCTCAAATAACATGCTGTAAAACCTCATTGTCTATTTTAAACATCTCATTTAGGCTGAATCAATGTAACCTCTCAAAACGATGCTGCAAAGCGCTGGGCACAGCTCTCATCTCCTCACACTTGAAAGAGCTGGACCTGAGTGGCAACGACCTGCAGGATTTAGGAGTGAAGCTGCTCTCTGCTGGACTGCAAAGTCCACAATGTAAACTGGTGACACTGAAGTGAGTATTCCTGTACTTGTTCAACAAGTAATAATTGTTCATTAGATCAACATGTGTTTAGAGGCCAATTTCAGTTTAATTAACTTTCAGTTTCAATACTGCAAAACAAAGGTCCTGTAAAACAAACTTTTAAATCCACATCATTTTCATTTTCTCCAATAATTAATTCAGCAATTATTTTTTAGCAATATTGTAGCCATCGGAATATAACTATTTTAGCAATACTTTAGTTTTCCTTGTTTGTGAGCAACATGGTTTAGAAGTGTCAGAAATAGTTTAGTACCTCGTACAGTACCTTATCATAGTCCAATGTGAACGTCACATTTTAGACTGAAGTTTAATCCATGTCAACTTTGAGAGAAGAAGCAAAATGCATCTGTAATTTTTGATATTCATGTGAAATCCTCATGCAGGCTGTCAGGCTGTCAGGTCACAGAGGAAGGATGTGCTGCTCTGGCTTCAGCTCTGAGGTCAAACCCCTCCCACCTGAGAGAGCTGGACCTGAGCTACAATGACCCAGGAGACTCAGGAGTGAAGCTGCTCTATGCTATATGGGAGGATCCACACTGTAAACTGGAGAAACTCAAGTATGTTGAGGTTTTGGATCAATCAGTACTCAATGTAACACAATGTATTCTCCAGTATGTCTCCGTCCTCTGCGTGTTTACAGTAAAGTGTGTGTGTGTGTGTGTGAGACTAATTGACTGTCTGCTCCTCTGCTTTTCCTATAGTGTGGACCATGGTAGAAGGTGCAGGTTAAAATCAGGGCCCCAAAAATGTGAGTTTTTTTGTTTAATTTATTATTATTTTTTGTGTTTTTTTTGCATTATAGGCTGTGTGTGTTGGACCTGGGTTTAATGCATGGACATAGGCTGTGTGTGGTGGACCTGGGTTTAATGCATGGATATAGGCTGTGTGTGTTGGACCTGGGTTTAATGCATGGATATAGGCTGTGTGTGGTGGACCTGGGTTTAATGCATGGATATAGGCTGTGTGTGTTGGACCTGGGTTTAATGCATGGATATAGGCTGTGTGTGGTGGACCTGGGTTTAATGCATGGACATAGACTGTGTGTGGTGGACCTGGGTTTAATGCATGGATATAAACTGTGTGTGGTGGACCTGGGTTTAATGCATGGATATAGGCTGCGTGTGGTGGACCTGGGTTTAATGCATGGATATAGGCTGTGTGTGGTGGACCTGGGTTTAATGCATGGACATAGACTGTGTGTGGTAGACCTGGGTTTAATGCATGGATATAGGCTGGACCTGGGTTTAATGCATGGATATAGGCTGTGTGTGGTGGACCTGGGTTTAATGCATGGATATAGGCTGTGTGTGGTGGACCTGGGTTTAATGCATGGATATAGGCTGCGTGTGGTGGACCTGGGTTTAATGCATGGACATAGACTGTGTGTGGTGGACCTGGGTTTAATGCATGGATATAGGCTGCGTGTGGTGGACCTGGGTTTAATGCATGGATATAGGCTGCGTGTGGTGGACCTGGGTTTAATGCATGGACATAGACTGTGTGTGGTGGACCTGGGTTTAATGCATGGATATAGGCTGTGTGTGGTGGACCTGGGTTTAATGCATGGACACCTGGGTTTAATGCTGGGCATAGACTGTGTGTGTTGGACCTGGGTTTAATGCATGGACATAGACTGTGTGTGGTGGACCTGAGTTTAATGCATGGATATAGGCTGCGTGTGGTGGACCTGGGTTTAATGCATGGATATAGGCTGTGTGTGGTGGACCTGGGTTTAATGCATGGATATAGGCTGTGTGTGGTGGACCTGGGTTTAATGCATGGATATAGGCTGCGTGTGGTGGACCTGGGTTTAATGCATGGACATAGACTGTGTGTGGTGGACCTGGGTTTAATGCATGGATATAGGCTTTGTGTGGTGGACCTGGGTTTAATGCATGGATATAGGCTGCGTGTGGTGGACCTGGGTTTAATGCATGGATATAGGCTGTGTGTGGTGGACCTGGGTTTAATGCATGGATATAGGCTGCGTGTGGTGGACCTGGGTTTAATGCATGGACAGACTGTGTGTGGTGGACCTGGGTTTAATGCATGGACATAGGCTGTGTGTGGTGGACCTGGGTTTAATGCATGGATATAGGCTGCGTGTGGTGGACCTGGGTTTAATGCATGGATATAGGCTGCGTGTGGTGGACCTGGGTTTAATGCATGGATATAGGCTGCGTGTGGTGGACCTGGGTTTAATGCATGGATATAGGCTGCGTGTGTTGGACCTGGGTTTAATGCATGGATATAGGCTGCGTGTGGTGGACCTGGGTTTAATGCATGGATATAGGCTGCGTGTGGTGGACCTGGGTTTAATGCATGGATATAGGCTGCGTGTGGTGGACCTGGGTTTAATGCATGGACATAGGCTGTGTGTAGTGGACCTGGGTTTAATGCATGGACATAGGCTGCGTGTGGTGGACCTGGGTTTAATGCATGGATATAGGCTGCGTGTGGTGGACCTGGGTTTAATGCATGGATATAGGCTGCGTGTGGTGGACCTGGGTTTAATGCATGGACATAGACTGTGTGTGTTGGACCTGGGTTTAATGCATGGACATAGACTGTGTGTGGTGGACCTGAGTTTAATGCATGGATATAGGCTGCGTGTGGTGGACCTGGGTTTAATTCATGGATATAGGCTGTGTGTGGTGGACCTGGGTTTAATGCATGGACATAGGCTGTGTGTGATGGACCTGGGTTTAATGCATGGACATAGGCTGTGTGTGTTGGACCTGGGTTTTAAATGGTTATTTTCTGTGTATGTTAGTATTTTCACAAATAATGTTGCCCTAATCAACTTATTCTATTGGAAATACTTTAAAGTATTTTTTAAAAACATATTCCTGAATACAGTATTTCAAATTCCAAACAGACCCGGGGTCAAATGCATGGGAATATTTAAATGTTTGTGTAAATACTGTGTCACGCCCTGATCTTAGAGCTTTTTATGTCTCTATTTTGTTTTGGTCAGGGTGTGATTTGGGTGGGCATTCTATGTTCTATTTTCTATGTTTTGTATTTCTTTGTTTTGGCCGGGTATGGTTCTCCATCAGGGACAGCTGTCTATCATTGTCTCTGATTGGGAACCATACTTAGGTAGCCCTTTTTCCCACCTGTCTTTGTGGGTAGTTAACTTTGTTAGTGGCATTATAGCCCAGTTAAGTGTCACGGTCGTGTCTTTGTTGGCGACATTCATTCAAATAAAAAGAATATGTTATCTCACCACGCTGCACCTTGGTCCGCTTCTTTCGACAGACGTGACATACTGTGCATTTTCAAATACATGCTTTCCAAGTGTTTTTCTCTCCAAATACAGTATATTTCAATCCTGTTCTCCCCCATTTAGATGCCTGTGATCTGACACTGGACCCAAACACAGCACACAGAACCCTCTCTCTGTCTGAGGAGAACAGGAAGGTGGAATGGACCTGGAGGGAGCAGCCGTATTCTGATCACCCAGAGAGATTTGAGGACTATGAACAGGTGCTGTGTAGAGAGGGTCTGACTGGGTGCTGCTACTGGGAGGTAGAGTTGAGTGGGAGGGCTTGTATCGCAGTAACATATAAAGGAATCAGCAGGAGAGGAAAGGGTCCTGACAGTCGGCTTGGAGCCAATGACAAGTCCTGGAATCTGAACAGCTTTTATGACAGTTACTCTGCCAGGCACAATTATAAGAGAACTGACATACCTGTCCCCACGTCCCGCTCCAACAGAGTGGGAGTGTATCTGGACTGGCCGGCCGGCACGCTGTCCTTCTACAGCGTCTCCTCTGACACACTGACCCACCTGCACACATTCCACTCTACATTCACTGAGCCTGTCTACCCAGGGTTTTATGTAAGGGGTGACACAGGGACTGTGACCCTGTGTCAGGTAGAATAACCTCCTGTGTCCTGGAGGAACACCTGAGTCTTCAGAGAAGTCATACTCCTTCCTGTTCAATCACATCTGGGTGACCTGATGGGATATGTTTCACTCTAATCATGACATGAATATACCGTACATCTCTAAAGCTGACTGACCTTGTAACTAGAATCACCCCATTGCTGTAAAAAAAACTCCCATTTAAAATCTCCAGTTGTTATTGCTTTTCTTTATTGTTTGTAATAAAATGTTTCTAGAATGTTCCGTTTTTTTTTACGTTCTACTTTTAGATACAATAAGCATAGGTGCTGTTGGCGTCTTTCAATATTTTACTAAAGTAGGATACGTAGTACATACCACAGGAGGCTGGTGGCACCTTAACTGGGGAGGACGGGCTTGTGGTAATGACTGGAGAGGAATCAGTAGAATGGTATCAAATAACTTAATGCCATTCCATTTACTCCATTCCAGACATTATTATCAGCTGTCCTCCCCTCAACAGCCTCCTCTGGTACAGACACTTATTTGATATTATTGAGAGACTGAGGCACAAGGCAGTGAGCAGCAATAGGTTACAGTACATGAATGGGCAAGGGTAAACATCACTTCATAGGCCTGTTAGTATGCAAGTGCAGATCATCTCTGCATCTAGAAGAAGAGGTAAGAAGCACACTGCAGACCTGGTTTGACTTGGTGTGTGTGTGTGTGTGTGTGTGTGTGTGTGTGTGTGTGTGTGTGTGTGTGTGTGTGTGTGTGTGTGTGTGTGTGGTGTTAGAGATCAATGCTGTGTCTTCACTGAGATTACTTTGATAGAGTTGAAATGGGAATTCTGGGAGATGAATCAAAGTGAAGGGGCGCAGACTCCCGGCCCGTGCCAGTCGATATGGTGGCGTGGTTAATTCGCCTAAGGAATGCTGTCGTCAAGCTAATGATAAACGGTGTTTGCCCTGGTTTTAGCCATGAGCATGCCCCTGCTCACAAAGAAAAATAGTGTTCGACCTGTGGTCTCTAATTCACAGTGGGGGGTGCCACATAAATCAAACCTCTGCCTCAGTCCCACTCTGACAGGACAGGGGAGCCTCAGCAGATTGGGTTGTGGAGATATTTGTGTGTGTGTGTGTGTGTGTGCGTGCGTGCCGAGGAGAGAGTTCTTCATGTTTAAACTGTGAAACATGACACTAGGTTGTAATTACTTCAAACAAGACAAATGTTAGTGCTTCATTTTTGTAATGTGTTTTAATGACAGGAATTTTATTAATCTGGATTTCTGCGCTTAGTTAAAAATATATCTGAATAGATAACAAATACCTTGCCAACTGTTGAAAGAGATATACTGTATAAGGAGAAGTACATTCATATATTGGACCTATATTATGGATGCCTGGTTGCTTGTTGGCACATCTATGATAGGCTACCTCGCTCACTCACAGTCATTAGGAAATTGGCTTCCATCCAATCCAGTCATTGTTCCGTATGGACTACCAAGGCATTCCAGCAGACATTCATCCTGAAAGACACTGCCACAACAGACAACGATGACCTCCAGTCACTATGATGGCAGATTGAGTGACACTTATTAATTGTTGGCTATGGCCCACAAAATGAACCACACAACAAGTAATGGGGATATGAACACACAATATGGCTGTGTGCCAAGTCTTCTTGCTTCCTCATCTCCACCACGTATGTTTCCAGGCTGGTCTGGCTGGCGAGGGAGGAGGGAGAGGGTTTACCAGCGAGCCAAGGCTTTATTCCCGTCGTCGTCTCCTCTGCGCTTTACGCTGATTCCCTAATATCCTTAGTGCCCTGTGCCGTGGATAAGCCCATCCCGCTGAAACATGGCTGTCATGCCTATAAGCCATTCATCGCTTTAAGAATCCATTATGGTCCATCCACAAACATGGACTCAGAGGGCCAGTCTGCACAAGCTCATTTTCCCTGGTATTTACCCCACTGATATGTAACAGAGAAGCTCCTATAGATCACAATGGACGACAGGGGCTGTTGCAACACATTTGTGCATGGTCAGTAAATGATCAATGGATTCCCTTGGAGTATACCTTGTAGTAACTATATTATTACCATTCATGTGTATGTATCTATAGTATGCATATTAGTAAAGATTCCACCAAATTAGACATAGACAGTTAGAGAGGTAGTCATACAGTGTTGTAGGAATGAGAACATGTCCAAGGGCATCCTCCCCCAGCCTGTACTGATGTCCTCTAAGATAAGCTGGGTGATGCCCCTCTCTCCTCTCTAACCAAGGCCTAACACGCTGCAGCAGTATCAAATCAAATCAAATTTATTTATATAGCCCTTCGTACATCAGCTGATATCTCAAAGTGCTGTACAGAAACCCAGCCTAAAACCCCAAACAGCAAGCAATGCAGGTGTAGAAGCACGGTGGCTAGGAAAAACTCCCTAGAAAGGCCAAAACCTAGGAAGAAACCTAGAGAGGAACCAGGCTATGTGGGGTGGCCAGTCCTCTTCTGGCTGTGCCGGGTGGAGATTATAACAGAACATGGCCAAGATGTTCAAATGTTCATAAATGACCAGCATGGTCGTATAATAATAAGGCAGAACAGTTGAAACTGGAGCAGCAGCACGGTCAGATGGACTGGGGACAGCAAGGAGTCATCATGTCAGGTAGTCCTGGGGCATGGTCCTAGGGCTCAGGTCCTCCGAGAGAGAGAAAAAAAGAGAGAATTAGAGAGAGCATATGTGGGGTGGCCAGTCCTCTTCTGGCTGTGCCGGGTGGAGATTATAACAGAACATGGCCAAGATGTTCAAATGTTCATAAATGACCAGCATGGTCGTATAATAAGAAGGCAGAACAGTTGAAACTGGAGCAGCAGCATGGCCAGGTGGACTGGGGACAGCAAGGAGTCATCATGTCAGGTAATCCTGGGGCATGGTCCTAGGGCTCAGGTCCTCCGAGAGAGAGAAGGAGAGAATTAGAGAACGCACACTTAGATTCACACAGGACACCGAATAGGACAGGAGAAGTACTCCAGATATAACAAACTGACCCTAGCCCCCCGACACATAAACTACTGCAGCATAAATACTGGAGGCTGAGACAGGAGGGGTCAGGAGACACTGTGGACCCATCCGAGGACACCCCCGGACAGGGCCAAACAGGAAGGATATAACCCCACCCACTTTGCCAAAGCACAGCCCCCACACCACTAGAGGGATATCTTCAACCACCAACTTACCATCCTGAGACAGGGCCGAGTATAGCCCACAAAGATCTCCGCCATGGCACAACTCAAGGGGGGGCGCCAACACAGACAGGATGACCACATCAGTGAATCAACCCACTCAGGTGACGCACCCCTTCCAGGGACGGCATGAGAGAGCCCCAGTAAGCCAGTGACTCAGCCCCTGTAATAGGGTTAGAGGCAGAGAATCCCAGTGGAAAGAGGGGAACCGGCCAGGCAGAGACAGCAAGGGCGGTTCGTTGCTCCAGAGCCTTTCCATTCACCTTCCCACTCCTGGGCCAGACTACACTCAATCATATGACCCACTGAAGAGATGAGTCTTCAGTAAAGACTTAAAGGTTGAGACCGAGTTTGCGTCTCTGACATGGGTAGGCAGACCGTTCCATAAAAATGGAGCTCTATAGGAGAAAGCCCTGCCTCCAGCTGTTTGCTTAGAAATTCTAGGGACAATTAGGAGGCCTGCGTCTTGTGACCGTAGCGTACGTGTAGGTATGTATGGCAGGACCAAATCAGAGAGATAGGTAGGAGCAAGCCCATGTAATGCTTTGTAGGTTAGCAGTAAAACCTTGAAATCAGCCCTTGCTTTGACAGGAAGCCAGTGTAGAGAGGCTAGCACTGGAGTAATATGATCTAATATTTTGGTTCTAGTCAGGATTCTAGCAGCCGTATTTAGCACCAACTGAAGTTTATTTAGTGCTTTATCCGGGTAGCCGGAAAGTAGAGCATTGCAGTAGTCTAACCTAGAAGTGACAAAAGCATGGATTAATTTTTCTGCATCATTTTTGGACAGAAAGTTTCTGATTTTTGCAATGTTACGTAGATGGAAAAAAGCTGTCCTTGAAATGGTCTTGATATGTTCTTCAAAAGAGGGTCAGGGTCCAGAGTAATGCCGAGGTCCTTCACAGTTTTATTTGAGACGACTGTACAACCATTAAGATTAATTGTCAGATTCAACAGAAGATCTCTTTGTTTCTTGGGACCTAGAACATGCATCTCTGTTTTGTCCGAGTTTAAAAGTAGAAAGTTTGCAGCCATCCACTTCCTTATGTCTGAAACACATGCTTCTAGCAAGGGCAATTTTGGGGCTTCACCATGTTTCATTGAAATGTACAGCTGTGTGTCATCCGCATAGCAGTGAAAGTTAACATTATGTTTTCGAATAACATCCCCAACAGGTAAAATATATAGTGAAAACAATAGTGTTCCAAAAACGGAACCTTGAGGAACACCGAAATTTACAGTTGATTTGTCAGAGGACAAACCATTCACAGAGACAAACTGATATCTTTCCGACAGATAAGATCTAAACCAGGCCAGAACTTGTCCGTGTAGACCAATTTGGGTTTCCAATCTCTCCAAAAGAATGTGGTGATCGATGGTATCAAAAGCAGCACTAAGGTCTAGAGCACGAGGACAGATGCAGAGCCTCGGTCCGATGCCATTAAAATATCATTTACCACCTTCACAAGTGCCGTCTCAGTGCTATGATGGGGTCTAAAACCAGACTGAAGCATTTCGTATACATTGTTTGTCTTCAGGAAGGCAGTAAGTTGCTGCGCAACAGCCTTTTCTAACATTTTTGAGAGGAATGGAAGATTCGATATAGGCCGATAGTTTTTTATATTTTCTGGATCAAGGTTTGGCTTTTTCAAGAGAGGCTTTATTACTGCCACTTTTAGTGAGTTTGGTACACATCCGGTGGATAGAGAGCCGTTTATTATGTTCAACATAGGAGGGCCAAGCACAGGAAGCAGCTCTTTCAGTAGTTTAGTTGGAATAGGGTCCAGTATGCAGCTTGAAAGTTTAGAGGCCATGATTATTTTCATCATTGTGTCAAGAGATATAGTACTAAAACACTTGAGTGTCTCCCTTGATCCTAGGTCCTGGCAGAGTTGTGCAGACTCAGGACAACTGAGCTTCGAAGGAATACGCAGATTTAAAGAGGAGTCCGTAATTTGCTTTCTAATAATCATAATCTTTTCCTCAAAGAAGTTCATGAATTTATCACTGCTAAAGTGAAAGTCATCCTCTCTTGGGGAATGCTGCTTTTTAGTTAGCTTTGCGACAGTATCAAAAAGGAATTTCGGATTGACAGCATCAATACATCAAAGACATGATCTCCCTCTCTATATGTCTTCTTATATACCTACCTACCTACCTACCTACCTACCTACCTACCTACCTACCTACCTTCCTGCCTGCCTTCCTGCCCCTGCCCCTGCCTGCACCCCCACCCACCTGCCTACCCACCCTGCCTGCCTGCACCCTGCCTGCCTGCCCACCCACCTGCCTGCCCCTGCCCACCCACCTGCCCACCCACCCTGCCTGCCCTGCCTGCCTACCCTGCCTGCCTGCCTTGCCTGCCTGCCTGCCTGCCCACCCTGCCTGCCCACTTGCCTGCCTGCCTGCCCACCTGCTTGCCTGCCTGCCCATCTGCTTGCCTGCCTGCCCACCTGCCCACTTACCCACCTGCCTGCTTGCCCACCCACCCTGCTTGCCTGCACTGCTTGCCCCACCTGCTTACCCCTGCCTGCCTTTGCCACCTGCCCACCTGCCTACCTGCCTACTTACCCACCCTGCCTGCACCTACTACCTGCCTGCCTGCCCACCTGCCTACCTGCCTGCCTGCCGCCTACCTCCTGCCTGCCTTGCCTACCTGCCTACTTCTGCCTACCTACCTACCTACCTACCTTTACCTGCCTACCTACCTGCCACCTTCCTACCCACCTACCTACCTCACCTACCTACCTACTTACCTACCTGCCTGCCTACCACCTACTTGCCTACCTACCTGCCTACCTACCTACCTATCCGCCTACCTCCCTATCCGCCTACCTACCCCTACCCCTACCTGCCTGCCTGCCTGCCTCCTACCTGCCTACCTACCTGCCTACCTACCTGCCTACCTGCCTACCCTGCCTGCCTGCCTTACCTGCCCGCCTGCCTGCCTGCCACCTGCCTATTCACCCTGCCTGCCTGCCTTGCCTGCCTGCCCCTGCCACCCACCGACCTGCCTGCTTGCCTGCCTGCCTACCTACCTGTCTGCCTACCTGCCTACCTACCTGCCTAACTACCTGCCCACCTACCTTACCTACCCTACCTTACCTACCCTGCCTACTTGCCTACCTGCCTACCGAATGCCTGCCTACCCTACCTGCCTAACTACCTGCCCGCCCTACCTACCTACCTCCTACCTACCTGCCTGCCTACCTGCCTACCTACCCACCTGCCTGCCTATCCCCCTTGCCTACCTACCTACCTGCCTGCCCAGAAGCCTACCTGCCTGCCTACCTGCCGCCTGCCTGCCTGCCCACAAGCCTACCTGCCTGCCTATCCGCCTGCCTACCTAACCACCAGCCCTATCTGCCTGCCCACCAGCCTACCCACCTGCCTTACCTGCCTGCCTGCCTGTTCACCTGCCTGCTTGCCTGCCTGCCTGCCTGCCTTGCCTGCCTGCCTGCCTGCCTGCTTACCCACCTGCCTGCTCCACCCACCTGCCCACCCTGCTTACCTGCCTGCCTGCCTCCCGCCACCTGCCTGCCTGCCTGCCTTACCTGCCTGCCTGCCTGCCTGCCTGCCATCCTGCCCTACCTGCCTGCCTAACTGCCTGCCCGCCTGCCTGCCTACCTCCTGCCTGCCTGCCTACCTACCACCTCCTGCCCACCTGCCTGCCTACCTATCCCCCTATCCGCCTACCTACCTACCCACAAGCCTACCTACCTACCTATCCGCCTACCTACCTAAGCACCAGCCTATCTACCTACCCACCAGCCTACCTACCTACTTACCTACCTACCTACCTACTTACCTACCTACCTACCTACCTACCTACTTACCTACCTACCTACTTACCTACCAACCTGCCTACCTACTTACCTACCAACCTGCCTGCCTACCTACTTGCCTACCTACCTGCCTACCTACCTATCCGCCTACCTCCCTATCCGCCTACCTAACTACCTACCTACCTACCTACCTGTCTACCTACCTACTTACCTACGTACCTACCTGCCTACCTACCTACCTACCTACCTACCTACCTACCTACCTGCCTACATACCTATCCACCTACCTACCTATTCACCTACCTACCTATTCACCTACCTACTTACCTACCAACCTGCCTACCTACCTACTTACCTACCAACCTGCCTACCTACCTACTTGCCTACCTACCTGCCTACCTACCTACCTATCCGCCTACCTCCCTATCCGCCTACCTAACTACCTACCTACCTACCTACCTACCTGTCTACCTACTTACTTACCTACCTGCCTACCTGCCTACCTACCTACCTACCTACCTGCCTACCTACCTATCCACCTACCTACCTATTCACCTACCTACCTACCTACTTACCTACCTACCTACCTATTCACCTACCGACCTACCTACTTACCTACCTACCTATCTACCTATCCGCCTACCTACCTACCTGCCTGCCTGCCTAACTACCTGCCTGCCTGCTTACCTGCCTGCTTGCCCACCTACCTGCCCACCCACCTGCCTACCCATCTACCCACCTGCCCACCTGCCTGCCTGCCTGCCCACCTGCCCACCTGCCTGCCCACCTGCCTGCCTGCCTGCCTGCCTGCCTGCCTGCCTGCCCACCCACCTGCTTGCCTGCTTGCCTGCCTGCCTGTCTGCTTACCTGCCCACCCTGCCTGCCCACCCACTTGCCCACCCACTTGCCTGCTTGCCTGCCTGCCCATCTGCTTGCCTGCCTGCCTACCTACCTACTTACCTGCCTACCTACCTACTTACCTACTTACCTACCTACTTACTTACCTACCTA